>NC_088415.1:35569263-35690233 GCF_034236695.1 Oncorhynchus nerka
ACCAGCCAAACCCTCCCTAACCCGACGGCCGGCTGCGACACAGCCTGGGCTTGAACCCAGAGTCTCTGGTGGCACAGCTAGCACTGCGATGCAGTGCCTTAGACCACTGCGCTACCCATGAGGCCCTGACTGCTGACATTTTTCATGTGATTCTACGTGTAAAATCAGTGCACACTCGGTTCACAAATTACGTCCAGAGGTGCTAAGTACTCTGGGCCAGCAAACTCTGCTGGTTAGACTCAGTTGTTGTCAAGTTTGTTTTTCCAGTATCAGTGATTATTGAGCTATGTTTGGATAACCACTTGGGAAGCGTGTTATTCTATGAGTTGCCTAAGGGAGGTGTTATCACGTGAAGGAGAAGCGTGTTATTCTATGAGTTGCCTAAGGGAGGTGTTATCACGTGAAGGAGAAGCGTGTTATTCTATGAGTTGCCTAAGGGAGGTGTTATCACGTGAAGGAGAAGCGTGTTATTCTATGAGTTGCCTAAGGGAGGTGTTATCACGTGAAGGAGAAGCGTGTTATTCTATGAGTTGCCTAAGGGAGGTGTTATCACGTGAAGGAGAAGCGTGTTATTCTATGAGTTGCCTAAGGGAGGTGTTATCACGTGAAGGAGAAGCGTGTTATTCTATGAGTTGCCTAAGGGAGGTGTTATCACGTGAAGGAGAAGCGTGTTATTCTATGAGTTGCCTAAGGGAGGTGTTATCACGTGAAGGAGAAGCGTGTTATTCTATGAGTTGCCTAAGGGAGGTGTTATCACGTGAAGGAGAAGCGTGTTATTCTATGAGTTGCCTAAGGGAGGTGTTATCACGTGAAGGAGAAGCGTGTTGTTCTATGAGTTGCCTAAGGGAGGTGTTATCACGTGAAGGAGAAGCGTGTTGTTCTATGAGTTGCCTAAGGGAGGTGTTATCACGTGAAGGAGAAGCGTGTTGTTCTATGAGTTGCCTAAGGGAGGTGTTATCACATGAAGGAGAAGTTGGGGTGGACAACGATTTAAGAGATTGACGGATGAGGCAGCAGCATTCACAATGTGTCCCCAGACCAAGGAGTAAGTTACCATACCGAGCCATACAGTACCTGGTGAGACCGTCTTGATGCGGATGGGATGGAGGCAGGAGTTAAGGACCCCCCGGACATCTCCTAGTGTCATCCCAAACACAGGGGTACCGCCAATCTCTAGGATGATGTCGCCCACTGTGAACCCGCCCCCGGGGGCTGAGGTGACGAATGGGAACTCTCCATAGTCAGCTCCGCCACCCACCGCCACCCCCAGTTCCCCAGAGGAACCAACCAGGGGGATGAAGCTCTCCTGGACCTTGGAGCGCCAGTGCAGCTTCCTCACGGCTGCCTTAGACATAGCAAAAGAGCTGAGGGGAGGGGAGAGAGAGGGAGAGCGAGAGAGCGAGCGAGAGAGGGTGCGAGACAGAAACAGGGAAGACAGTGTCACTGACACAATCGTGTTATTAAAAGGTGTGATTTCATATCTGAGGATTTCATTAACCTGACGTTTCCCAAGGTACTGAAAATGTAAAGAGCATAGCATATCTTCAAAACAAAACAACTGCAGTAAAAGGACTGCGCTGAGTTCAATCTCCTTTAGCACAGAGGACCTGCATGTGAAGCAGAATGACATGGAAACTGTGTGTGTGTTATACAAACACTGTGTACTTGACCGTGGGTCGAACTGAAATACCGTAAACAAACTGTCAAGCGCTCAACTGTCACACTCAATACTGATGCTGCTTTACCTCAATGGAACACTTTCTCTATTGTATATACACAATATGCAACATAAACACACAAAACATACGGGTAGGTATATTCCCATCGTGGCAGTCTGACGGAAAGATCTAGTCTGTTGCCAGGGAGACCTCATAGGGTACTGTAAATGAATGCCTGTTATTGATATGGGTAATTCAATACAAACAGACAATTCTGAAATAAATTGACAGTAAAATGTTGTTGTGTCTCAATTATATCGACTAAGAATTGCATTTACTGTAAAATACTTCTATAAATCCTCTTTCCAGACATGAAGAATCATGATTATTCCATGTTCACTGAAACTCCTGCCGAGGAAACGTTTGCTTTCCAATCAGATATTGCAGCCTATGGAAATGAGTACGCAGTCAAAACAGACGTGTTGCACTGGACATGTTGCACTGTTGCACTGTCAATTGCATGATGTCTAGAATTCCAAAAGAACAGCAATTGTAAGTTGAGTTTGATGCCTCTTCCAACAGTTGACTTTTAAAAAGGTCTTTGTTGAGAGCCAGTGAAGTGGCAGGTGGGCGGCTCAGTGAGAGAGGGCAGGTGCTCCTACACCGTGACTGAGAGAGAGAGAGTGCCTCGGTCTGACAGGATGGGAGCAGTGCTGTCAGACTGTTACACGGGAGACACACGGATCTTAGAGACAAAGAGACGTTACACTTACCCAACACAGGGACGGATGGGGTAGGTGTATGGATGAAAGACTGTGAGACAACCAAACATAAAGATTTTAAGCGAGACACACGGTACTGAGGGACTGGCATATAATGAAAGGCAGGGAGAACAAAAGTTGATATGTTTAAGCACTGTGTGATTATTTTTTGGTCCTAATAATGAGTTCTCTGTTATCACAGAAGGCTCCCTGTGTTGATACCTTAACATGCGGTGACTTAGTGACCCAGGGATGGAGGGGATGGAGGGACAGGATGACTGGCTTTTAGCAGAGGAAGTGAGGACAGCAGGGTCTCCCCCCAGGCCCACCTGCCCAGGGCCAGCACACCTAATGACGCTAATTTATATAGTGTGAGGAAGGGACACGCCTAATCACTTCCTCTTGACTGACTGGCTGGTTGATCAGCCATGTATCCTCCTCCATCTTCCATCTCATCTCCTCCCTCTCCCCTGGCTGGTGGCGCCACAGCTGATAGGACGGGGGAGGGGAAGTGAAGGGGGAGGAGAGAGGGCGGAGGGAGAGATGGGATAGAGAGAGCGTGGGTGTGGGGAGAGGGGAGAGGGGAGAGAGGGAGAGAGAGTGGGAGAGAAAGCGAGAGACAGACACAGAGAGAGAGAGCGAGAGAGGGAGAGAGAGAGAGAAAGAGAGGCACCACACAGCCTGGGGTTGGCAGTGGAGTCGCCGGTTTGACCTTGCAGGGCGACAGGAGCCAGAGCTTGGTTACAGTCTGGTCTGCTCTATGGGGGCCAATGAGTTCTGTTTTATTTGAAACATCTCATCACTATGCCTCTGTTCATCCAGTCTGCGAATTGAATTGATAAAAGAGCAAAGTCAAGAGTAGGTACTGTTTCCAGAGAAAAAAATCTGTAAGACAATTCTGCTTATTTCTTAATTGATCGCTAATTGTCCTCTCTGCACACTCCCTCTCTTTCTGTCCTGCTGTGAAACCTTCTGCAGCTGAACCTCCCAACCATACATCCTTCCACCCACACACACAGAGTACACACAAACAAAGAGACCCCCAATCAATACAACACACGCACCAAATACAGAATGAGCGTGAAACAAGGCATACACAATCTAATGCCGCATGTAAGGGATAATCAACGAGGGGCTATGCTTTCTATGGAAAATAGTGAACAAAATGGAAGGTGTGTTCCACGACGCACTAGCGGAGTGGAACTGACCTTCCACGGAGTTGCATTATTTTCCAGAGAACGCATAGAGCTCCAAGTTGATTATCCCTATAATTTAACACATTTGCAGCGAGAAATGTGTTAATTTGCCAGTAGAAATGTGTTCAACATCCACTGAAGTAGCTAGCAAGTTTACTAGATACACTATATATACAAAAGTATGTGGACAGCCATTCAAATGAGTGGATTCGGCATCTTCAGCCACACCCGTTGCTGGCAGGGGTATAAAATCGAGCACATAGCTATGCAATCTCCATAGACAAACATTGGCAGTGGAATGGCCTTACTGAAGAGCTCAGTGACTTTCAATATCGCACTGTTATAGGATGCCACCTTTCAAAGAAGTCAGTTTGTCAAATTTCTGCCCTGCTAGAGCTGCCCCGGTCAACTGTAAGTGCTGTTATTGTGAAGTGGAAACGTCTAGGAGCAGCGTCGGCTCAGTCGCGAAGTGGTAGGCCACACAAGCTCACAGAACGGGACTAATCAGTGCTGAGGGGCGTAACGTGTAAAAATGTCTGCCCTCTGTTGCAACACTCACTACTGAGTTCCAAACTGCCTCTGGAAACAACGTCAGCACAAGAACTGTTCATCTGGAGCTTCATGAAATGGGTTTCAATGGCCAGGCAGCCGCACACAAGCCTAAGATCACCAAGCACAATGCCAAGCGTTGGCTGGAGTGGTGTAAAGCTCGCCGCCATTGGACTCTGGAGCAGTGGAAATGCATTCTCTGGAGTGATGAATCACGCTTTACCATCTGGCAGTCCGACGGACGAATCTGGGTTTGGTGGATGCCAGGAGAACGCTACCTGCCCCAATGCATAGTGCCAACTGTAAAGTTTGGTGGAGGAGGAATAGTTGTCTGGGGCTGTTTGTCGTGGTTTGGGCTAGGCCACTAGTAAAGAGAAATCTTAACGCTACAGCAAACAATGACATTACAGACGATTCTGTGCTTCAAACTTTGTAACAACAGTTTGGGGAAGGACCTTTCTTGTTTCCGCTTACAATGCCCCCATGCACAAAGCGAGGTTCATGCAGAAATGGTTTGTTGAGATCGGTGTGGAAGACCTTGACTGGCCTGCACAGAGCCCTGACCTTAACCCCATCGAACACCTTTGGGATGAATTGGAACGACGACTGCGAGCCAGGCCTAATTGCCCAACATCAGTGCCCGGCCTCACTAATGCTCTTGGGCCTGAATGAAAGCAAGTCCACACAGCAATGTTCCAACATCCTAGTGAAAGCCTTCCCAGAAGAGTGGAGGCTGTTAAAGCAGCAAAGAGGGGACCAACTCAATATTAATGCCCATGATTTTGGAATGAGATGTTCGACGAGCAGGTGACCACATACTTTTGGTCATGTAGTGTAGCTATAGTAGTTGCCGTGATAACCAAACAAACATACTTGCTAGTTTAGCTAACCATCGGTCCAAGCTTGCCATTATGAAAATTGAATTCAACAATGCCAATAATCTTTTCAATTCAACTTTTGCTTCCAAAAGTACGTAGCTCAAACATATAACATGTAAGAATGAACTATAACCATTGAACTCTACTGTGCAAATTTGACGTGCGTTATAGGGAATGCACACTCTAGAATGCCCTTCAAGACAACCAGAAACAAATATTCAACAATGCCATGGTATAAGAAAACAATAACGCATGACAAATGATATTGGCGTCGACATGTGTCATCTTTTCATCTTTCTGAGCGCATTACCCTGACTCCATCATGTTTGAATGAAATGTAAGTACGTTTTGAGACCCCAAGCGCTCTATCTAAAGATTTCTGTCTTCTGAGCTACATATGCTTAAATGCTATTTTGGTTCCCCCATGTTTGGGTTTTGCATGGCTCTGCCTCTGGCTGTGGTTACATTTACAAGAGATGCCCGCTGTGGTGTGGTGTTCATAGCTGCTGTCTTGATCTCGGTGGCTTCAGGGACAACAGTGTCAGCTCTGGTGAGGCGGAGTCCTCTGAGTCCCGCTCTCTCACACAGAGACAGCCAGTCAACACAGCATAGTTCCCTAGACTTTGTCTCTAGTGCTGTGTGATTGTACTGAAATGTCTTTCAACTGGTTGTGTTCGTCACAAAGTTGCCCTAAGATACATACAACATGTTGAACATTTTAACATTTGAATATTTAAAGAAAGAAAAAATGTGTGTGTCTGTCCTGAAGTCAGTCGTTTAGGAAAACCTGCCCGTTAAAAGATGGTTTAACAGCACATCGCTAAATTTGCAAGACACAAGAGCTGTCAATAGAAATCACACTTCAACTTCCGTAGAGAATCCTTCGGTAAGTCGATAACTCTCTGAAAGACACGTAATACAAATAGAAACAGCAATACTTCAGACTGCAACTGACTGGATTGACAGAGGAGAACACAATATACAGATTCAAGGATATCTAGCACTATAAAAAGCACCCCGTATTGAAAATGCTGGCCTTTAGCAGAGGGAAGAGCTGACCAATACATATCCTATTTCACAGACTTCCTCCTCCCAGTGATCTGTTCTGCCATCTTGTCTTTCAGAGGTAATTTCATACCAGTCCATCCTGACAGAGACCTTAACGTATTCATCTCCCCGTGGAAGCTATTCTTGGAGATCAATCTTCATTCCTATCTGATCGTTATTCTTTAATTCAGAAAGTATGAATAGCTACTGCTTCAGGCTACATATAGAGGGAAAACATGAAAAGCATAAACAGGCATTTGTTTTTCTCCATTTGAAGTATGTACTTTTCACCTCTAAGGGACATACAACATGCTTGTTTTCTTACATTGAATACTAAACAATCCATTTACTATACCGGATTGTAAATAGTTCATTTATCTTCCTCCTGTGAAAATAGGCAGTACTAGGATTGAATACTAATATGAAACCAAAACCAAACAGTCACATACTGTATCACACACTCACATATCACCTACATGACCCTCTCATTGTAATATAAATGCCACCAAACATTACCCCAAACAGAACCCCAAACAGCACCCCAAACAGTACCCCAAACAGCACCCCAAACAGCACTCCAAACAGAACCCCAAACAGCACCCCAAATGGCACCCAAACAGTACCCCAAACAGCACCCTAAACAGTACCCCAAACAGCACCCTAAACAGCACCCCAAACAGTACCCCAAACAGTACCCTAAACAGCACCCCAAACAGTACCCCAAACAGCACCCCAAACAGTACCCCAAACAGCGAGAAACTGCACAATGGAAAGACCCTAGAACCAAGCAATATCTTTAATTTCATGTGAAATTTTCCTGCCGCTTCTTTCAGTTCAGGTTAGACCTCAAGGGTGATAATTTATTCACAACATTAGTTCCCCACTAAAGAGAACACCATTTCAGATGAGGCCTTGGGTTTAGTTCAATCATTCAAGGTCTAGTAAAAAAAAAATGAAAACAAGTCAAGAGACACTATGATTGACATTGGAGGGCGTACAATACTCAAAAACCTTCAAGAAAACAGTGTAAGCAAAATGCCTCAATTAAGACAGTGGCTAATTGAATTCCACATTCTGCAGTGTGTTGGAAAATGGAAGAATTGTGGCGCTCTGTAGATGTATCAGGACAGGACTGGAGAAAACGAGGGGGAGAGAGCATTTAGACAGGCATCATTTGGAGCAGCATATACTATACTTTAAAAGGCCATTGGTCCGGACACAACACAGGCAATAAGCTATCTCAATTGCCTGTCCTGATTACCAATCTCAGTCCTGCTACAGTAGCCCCATGCTTCTTGCTATCTCACCCGGTATCTCACCTGGTATCTCACCCGGTATCTCACCTGGTATCGCCTCTGTAGTGATATTACACAATGCCTTCACGGTGAAGAGACTGTCAGATCTGTTGAGTATCTCAGTGCTTCTAGTGTCAATCTATCTGCCACCCTTCATCCATGTCAACGTGTTTTTATACATAGCTGCAGCTTTATCTCTCCCGACAAGATCTACTCTGATCACAGAAAACTTTGTTCAGGCATTATAAAGAGGAAAAACTAAGACAAAACACGTTTTCAAGTGCTGGTGGAACGAGGTCTGTATTTCTACACATTTACAGGCATTAACACTATTTAAGTGCCCCTGGTAAAAGCATTTAAAAAGCATTTGTAAAGATTGAACACACTGAAAAGATTGAACACAGTGGTTTCTGTTGCCAAGCTGGTATTGTATAACTGAATCAACATTATTGGAAGCCTGTTGGATAAATCAACCTCCGGTTTATTCCTTACATCTAACCCACTGTCACAACATCTCACCCTTCACCTGCACTAAGCCCTTTCCTTCATGAACTCTAACCTGTATTTATCTGAGTTCTCTGCTCCTAATCTCAACTCAAATCAAAATCAAATCAACGTTTATTAGTTGCGTACACACAGTGGTGTAAGGTACATAAGTAAAAAATCCTCTAAAGTACTACTTAAGTAGTTTTTCTGGGGTATCTGTACTTTACTTTACTATTTATACTTTTGACTACTTTTACTTTTACTTCACGACATTCCTAAAGAAAATAATGTACTTTTGACTCCATACATTTTCCCTGACACCCAAAGGCACTCGTTACATTTTTACTGCTTAGCAGGACAGGAAAATGGTCCAATTCACACACTTATCAAGAGAACATCCCTGGTCATCCTACTGCCTCTGATCTGGTGGACTCACTAAACACACATGCTTTGTAAATTATGTCTGAATGTTGGAGTGTGCCACTAACTATCCGTACATTAAAATAACAAGACAATGGTGCCGTCTGGTTTGCTTAACATAAGGAATTTGAAATGATTTATACTTTTACTTTTGATACTTAAGTATATTTGAGCAAATACACTTACTTTTGATACTTAAGTATATTTGAGCAAATACTCTTACTTTTGATACTTAAGTATATTTGAGCAAATACTCTTACTTTTGATACTTAAGTATATTTGAGCAAATACTCTTACTTTTGATACTTAAGTATATAAAAAGCAAATACTTTAAGACTTTTACTCAAGTAGTATTTTACTGGGTGACTTTCACTTTTACTTGAGTCATTTTCAATTAAGGTATCTTTACTTTTACTTTACGTATGACAATTGGGTACTTTTCCCACCACTGCGTACACAGATTTACAGTATACACAGTAGGGCAGCAGTATCCAAGGTGCAGGGTAAAGTACTGGGTGGTAGCTGGCTAGTGACAATGTCTGAGGTTCAGGGCAGGGTACCAGGCAGAGGCCGGCTAGTGATGACTGTTTAACAGTCTGACGGCCTGGAGATAGAAGCTGCTTTTCCGTCTCTCGGTCCCAGCTTTGATGCACCTTTACTGTCTCCACCTGTTAGCAGTGAGAACAGGCCGTGGCTCGGGTGGCTGGAGGTCCTTGATGATCTTCTTGCCTTCCTGTGACACTGGGTGCTGCAGATGTCTTTGAGGGCAGGCAGTGTGCCCCCGGGATGTGTTGGGATGAGTCAGCTGACTGCACCACCCTATGGAGAGCCCTGCGGTTGCGGGCAGCGTAGTTGCCGTACCAGGCGGTGATACAACCAGACAGAATACTCTTGATGGTGCATGATCTTACACCATCCTACAGTGGCTTGTCCGTGTTGGAGGTCAGCCTAACAAAGCATGTTAAATAGCCAGCGACCTTAAATATCAGTGTAACTAATAGAATGGATACAGCGAGGCCACTCTCTTTAACAGACAGGAAATGCAAATGAGGGTTTCTTCTAGCGTTCAATTTTAATCTTGACCTGCATCTTGTTTTTGGACCTCCCCTGCAGAATATTTACGCAAACTAGCTGTGCAGCAACGTGTGTTAAAACTCTCTGATGCTCACTCACTATTAAATCTAGGACATGGGATTGCTCAACACAAAACAGACAGCAGTGGAAGATTTAAAAATAAAAGATTAAATGCTTGTGGGATGAAAAACTAAAAATAACTCCCTCTGTTTCAAACATGCTAGCATGGACACACACACACAAAACCTGTGGCATACATTAACCCCAATGTAAGATGCATTTGTTTGTAAACCCGTCTATCCGATAGATTTTCCATTCAATAGCCTCAATCAGAGATGTTCTCTTCCTCTCCATGAATTGTGTGCGCCTCTAGTCAATTCATGTCATCCTCTTGTACCCCTCTCACAATGGTGCTTAACACACAGTACAGAATGGGAGTGATCTGAGGATAGACGGAAAATGAAACATGCAGACATATACACGGCCCCTCTCTTTAGATGGCAGTCTAAGTAAAGGTGACTCCCTAAGGAGCGAAGTACAGAAGCATTCAGTTGAACCTGAAACGAACACAGTAATGCATGGGGCAGGTAAGCAATGTTATTTAGCCATCCAGTAGTACTCCACTCCTATGAAGAAAAATACAACAACAGGTTCCTTATAAGTCTGCCAGGAAGCATATCACTCCTCAGTGAGGTCAGCGATGAGCTCTCATCGTCAGGCAGAGAGCTCACTTTAATTAAAAGGGTCAGTGAGGCATCGTAGCTCCTTTGACTCAGATTAGGGATAAGTACTCTCTCTGAAACACGAGACAGAGCGGAGAATGAAAAGCAGAAAGGAACGAAGGGGGAAAGAATGAAAGAGAATGGGATAAAAAAAAAAAGATAAATAAAAGAGAGAGAAAGTAGAAATTTAAAAAATAAAGGAAAGCACAAGAAAGAGAGAGGACCAGGAAATAAAGGAAAAATGAAACCATTATGGCTGGCTGTCTTTCTGGAGAAGCAATGAACTGATAAAAGGGAGGAGGAGAGGTGTGGTTTTGTGTTTTGCGAGGCCACAGTACAGTAACCTGAGGCAGAACTGAGGGGGAGTTGGAGAGCGTGTGTGCGTGTGCATGTGTGTTAGAGTGTGTGGGGGAGATTGTGCTGATTCAGTATGGATGGGTGAAGGTGACCCTCCCTCCACACTGCTCCGACAGTTCCCTGCCACCTGACATTGATCCTAGTTTTCACACTGACTCAAGCATACCACCGCCAGGCTTTTCAAATTACTGCAGTGCAATTGTTATTTCACACGCTGTTACTGATTTGTCATTAAATTGATTTGCATGCCCGATTGGAGGGTTATTTACGTCTGCACACTTAGCAAACATGTATCGAGTCAAAGTGTTGCTGTATGTCTGTGTGCCTATCAAATGATATGGATAGATGAGCAACACACATTAAATAGGGAAGAAACAATCTTGGAAATGGGTTCCATTTCTGTTCAGTACTAATAATAGAATGGCCAAGCCAAACATTAACTGCTACACTTGAGACAAGGTCTTAGAATAGACAGTGAACGCTACAACTACAGAATTCCAATGCAGTAACAGAGAGCAAAGATTCGGGCCACAGATGGGGGAGTGTCTGTGTAGCCCTGCCCTGTCAAGGGTAAACTACCGCACATCCTCCGTCCGCCACCTCCTCCTCCCCTAACCACACCTTAAAACCATGAATATGCATGAGTGTGAAGGGAAGAACAAGCACATCGTTAGAGAATCAACAACTCCCTGGTGACATAAAGTAATACTACAAAAGAGAATGTCACTTCCCACTTAATCTGCTACTCTCTCATTAGCTGGTTAGTGGGGAAAATGTTGTAGACTGCTGGCAAACGGCCAAATATATTTCAGGTTAATTGCAGATGGTTAAGACTATGTGAAAGAATGGATAGAAAAAAGGGGGGAGGAAGAGAAGGAGATACGAAGAGATAAAGCACATGCCAAAAACAAGACCTTGAAAATTCAAGGATATGCCATCAGCAACTGAGTCCTAAAATGGGTAAACCTGTGGGTGTCAATAGGTGAGGAGATGAGAGAGACAGATCAGGTCTCTCGGGGATACCGTGTGTGCAGAGCTGTGGAGGGACAGTAGTCTCCGAGTACAAGTGGCTGGGATAGCGCCACACGTTTCTGGTTCGCCTGGACTTAATTCATGATTCATAATACCACTATAACCTTGACTGCTCCCAGAGCCCAGAGCAACGTTCCGTGTGAAGTCAGGGTCACACGTCCATCACTTCAAAACAAGCAGGGACACACCCTGCACACCAACTGACAGTGAAACACACACAGAGACACACAAACAAACATGCACAAGCACACACACACACACACAATCCTACACATGCTTACTTACACAGATATTCAAGAACATGTGTGCATTTCATTTGATTAACAACATACAAGCTGTTTGTCACACAAACACACACTGCACAGTCGATTTTGCAGGCATGAAATATGTCAAATCTGTGTCCATGACAACACTAATTGCAAAACTTGTGCAATACTACTATTACAGTAGGACAACTACTTATTTTACTTCTGTCATTATTAACTGTTCTACATTTTTGTTTGGGTATCACACAGAAATCAAGGCATGAAACTAAATTATATTTCTTACAATGTTGAGACTGTCTTGATTATATTGTCTACTTCTTAGACAATAATATATATTTTTAAAAAATGTAAAAGATGAACAATCACATTCTGACAATACTGTACAAAGAAAACATTCAAGAAGCTAAAACTGAAAGCTAACCTACAGGTAAACTGTTGACCAGTCAACTGTCCCCTTAATCAGGTAGATCTCCTTCCCTCATCCTCTGTATAAGGAGCCCACACTCTCACAACACATGGTCACATTGGTATCCTAATATTTAGGGAAAAATACTGACCTGCCTTGGCGCTGACATACACACATTCTTTTCAAGCAATTTAGCCGATCAACGAGGAGACGTTTAAACGCGTCTATATACATTGACCCGACCGAAACTACACCTTGACCCCAACGGTCACAATTGAATATGAAAAAATAAAAGGCAAATAATTTTCTATTCTAAATGTATTCAATTCCAGCTATTTGAAATCGGACTAAGCGAGTTTATTGACAGCTGTTATCGATCGTTTCGGTAGAGACACTCAGACGCGATGTGCACGCCAGACGGAGTATTTGGACACTGTTGGTACAGGATGCTCTACAGCTGAGCACGAGACCCGTGATCTGACAGAGGAAAAAAACAGTCGGGCAAAAAAAACTGCAAATCTGACAGGTTTACTCTATAAATCAAGAGCCTGGTAGGCTATTCCATGGACAGCCTGGGGTTAGTTGTGATAATGGCTGCATGGCATGCGTGTTTAACTTAACATGTTTAACTCTTCACTTATTGGTTGGTAGCAGAAATGATGGGCTAACACACGAACCTCGTCCAGACACGGATGCTCACCTTCATAATTCCTGCTTTCTTCTCGGCATATCCCTTTGCTTTGTATCTTCTTTTGATAAATCAGTTTGGTTGTAGACGTTAAACCGAATTTTTACACGGTAGTCGAGGCCAATGATGTAAAGAAAAGACACGCGGCGATATTGATTTTAACTGGACAGAGGTGTTACGGAACTGGAGATGCGATGCTGTCAGAGCGCGATAGCGATGCCTTGCGGCAGTTGAACAGGTCACAATTGCGTGGGACTTGAGCATAATGTTCTCGGTCACAAAAAGCAAAGAGAAACAATGATAACGCAAATGAGCACCAAGGGAGGTGGGGGGTGAAGATGGGGGGAAAGAACCGCCCCTACAGTGCAGGCCTCCTGTATTATCCTTCACTTTATTTAGTTTGTCCGATCCGCTCATCTTTTAGCATTAGGCTAGTCTGATGAGAGGTTGACATAACACACATCAAACACAGTATGCTGAAGTTTAAGTAATGGACTAAATTTAAATAACACATTGGACTAACCCAGGTTGGGCTCGAATCTGCAACGCCTATTCTAATATAAAATAAAACATATATTAAAGGTACAATCGACTACTTTTCAGCCTAAAAAAATGTTTGGCTGTACAAGACTCTGTACATGTGGCGGCAGGAAGCCTAGTAGTTAAGAGCGTTGGGCCAGTAAGCTAAAGGTCGCTGATTCGAATCCCTGAGCCAACATGGTGCTGAACCCTGCTATTTTGCCCTTGAGCAAGGCAGTTAACCCCAAACAACAACTGTTCCCTGGGCGCTGATGATGTCAATTAAGGCAGCCACGCACCTTTCTGATTCAGAGGGGTTAGGGAAGCCAGCAAGCATCTGGCCTCTCTTGACAAAAAAAGTATAACAAATTTTCAAATCAGCATTGAGTAAACTGAGCAAAATCAACTGTGAATGGTCCTGGCGCACCCCCAAAAAAGTGTTAGGGGAAGCCAGCTTGGATTTTGGCGTTACTCCTATCAAATCCCATTTTAGAGCATACATCATGGACAGAAAAATGTTGCATCTCGTTGTGTTGTCCTCAGGTGGCTAGCTAGCCTGCTAGCTAAAATTGTCCCGTTCCTAAATTAGCCATGGATGGATAGGGATTTGGACTTGTGGTTTTACTTAATTCTCAGTACTGGCAAATGATTAGAATGGCGATTCTGATCCAACCATTAATAAATACATGGTGCCCCTGGCCTGAGAGGATGGAAGTTAAATATGTAGCTAGATGTAGAATGTTAATGTTAACTAAATAAGGCTGGTCATGAAATGAAGTTAGGCTAGCGAGCAAGCATTTTAGCCAGGTAGCCTAGGACAACAAAAAATAAAAGTGTCTACTGTATGACAGTGTGATAGACCGTTTTGTCAACATGAAAGAGAGGAGGATGGCGTTTCTCTACCAGTAAGGTGAGTCAACATGTTTTCTATTTGCACGAATGCGCACACATACACACATACATAAATCAGAACCATGGACAGCCACATATTTAGCTTACGTTGATTGGACTAAATTGTTTTTGGTATCTTTTAGTTGTCACTGTATTAGACTAAGCGGTCAGAAGTGATTTGTTGATGTTGAAGTTGAAATGGTGCTGGAATAGTGGAGGCAGTTCCTGTTTTCTTTGCAACTTGCGGTAACTCTTTGTGGTTCTAAATCAATAGTTGTATAGTGGTCCAAAATTTTCCAAAACATTAACTTGCTTGACCATGCTGTAGGTCATGTACCTACCTATCTGTCACAATATGCTTTGTGGACTTCACTGGACAGAGGTTGCTACCCGGTTTTGTGAGAAAACAAAGGTGTGGTTGAATTTATTATTATTATTTTCTCGGCCTTTAGGCCTATATATCACGGTTGCAAGACATATTAATTAACAGACTATTGAGCAAACAACGCAATTACCCCAGTGATTTTACCCACGCACCGCTACTTGGTATCTAAACTGATCCATCAAATCGCGCTGTCCGTCCACATAAAACTGCATTACCCAAAACTCTATTTTCTCTCCTCATACATCGCAAAAAACATGGTCCGTGCATATCCCAATATATATCCCATATCCCAAGTTTAAATGTAAAATGGTTATGCAAGGGTTATGTTTAGGGTCGGGACGTCCCAAGCATCCCAAATAGCATTTGCCTTGCAAACATGGCGGCCTCTCAACAGGAGCAAAACAGCAGGAACGTTCCTGTTGATACATCAACATCTAATGCACATCAACAACAAGGAGAGAGGAAATCAGGGGCTATATCTTTTGGTTTTAGCAAAACTGTAAGTAAATTAAAATCTAGTCGGGATGAAGCTATCAACGCAGATGAGCGAGATTATTTAACCAGAGTCGATGGGAAAGAATTGCTAAGGTAAGCTAACGTTAGCTAGCTTCTAATGTTGGTGTCTAAATACAGTTGCATTAATACATATTGTTGCCTAGTAGTCAGCTAATAACGTTACTAGCCTATATGTTGAATAAACATGTTGCTGTCCCTTTATGTATTCGCTAGTTAGCTATGTATTTAGCCACCGGTAGGAAAGACTACGGTTAAGAAACTCTTCGCCGGTAGAGTTGTAGCTACATGCCGGTAGCTACATTTCTTCTTTGGTAATATGGCGGCCCGCAAACAAATATTGGTCCATGTTACTATTCTGTAGTAGCATTGGCTACTATTCAGAGGAACTCCGGAGCTCTGTCAGAGTGACCATCGGTTTCTTGGTCACCTCCCTGACCAAGGCCCTTCTCCAATGATTGCTCAGAAGAGAACATGCAATTCTGGTTCAGCACGTGTAGCCTACAGAGTTACAAGTATTTGCGAATTTGATTTTAATTTTGAAATATAATAGGGCCTATTTGTACAGTGCGTTCGGAAAGTATTCAGACCCCTTCCCTTTTTCCACATTTTGTTACATTACAGCCTTATTCTAAAATGGATTTAATAAATAAATCCTCATCAATACCTCACGATAAAGCAAAAACAGTTTTTAATATAAAAGTTTTTCAAATGTGTTAAAAAATAAAAACGGATACCTTATTTACAGACATATTCAGACCCTTTGCTGTGAGACTCGAAATTGAGCTCAGGTGCATCCTGTTTCCATTGATCATCCTTGAGATGTTTCTACAACTTGATTGGAGTCCACCTGTGATAAATTCAATTCATTGGACATGATTTGAAAAAGCACACACCTGTCTATATAAAGGTCCCACAGTTGTCAGAGCTTGCTTCCCTCTTCCAATAGTCTATTGGTATAAGTAATGGTGAAAAAACAATGTCCAGTAAGCTATTCGAGTCTAGCTTTTCCTGTATGAGACTCCAAGAGTTAAGAAGTGTTTTTTTAAGGAGAGGCCAGCAGAGTACAGGTGCTTGCGTATTGCGCATGAGACAAAGGTTAGAAGCTTCTTATGTTTAACCCATCACAAATCAGTTAAATATAAGGCTAATACTACATTGAATGTATTACCAGAAAGAGGTAGGTTAGGACACCTACAGTGGAATTCGGAAGTTTACATACACTTTAGCCAAATACATTTAAACTCAGTTTTTCACAATTCCTGACATTTAATCCCAGTAAAAATTCCCTGTTTTTTAGGTCAGTTAGGATCACCACTTTATTTTAAGAATGTGAAATGTCAGAATAATAGTAGAGAATTATTTATTTCGGCTTTTATTTCTTTCATCACATTCCCAGTGGGTCAGACGTTTACCTACACTCAATTAGTATTTGGTATCATTGCCTTTAAATTGTTTAACTTGGGTCAAAAGTTTCGGGTAGCCTTCCACAAGCTTCCCACAATAAGTTAGGTGAATTTTGGCCCATTCCTCCCAACAGAGGTGGTGTAACTGAGTCAGGTTTGTAGGCCTCCTTGCTCGCACACACCTTTTCAGTTCTGCTCACAAATTTTCTATAGGATTGAGGTCAGGGCTTTGTGATGGCCACTCCAATACCTTGACTTTGTTGTCCTTAAGCCATTTTGCCACAACTTTGGAAGTATGCTTGGGGTCATTGTCCATTTGAAAGACCCATTTGCGACCAAGCTTTAACTTCCTGACTGATGTCTTGAGATGTTGCTTCAATATATCCACATCATTTTCCTACCTCATGATGCCATCTATTTTGTGAAGTGCACCAGTCCCTCCTGCAGCAAAGCACCCCTACAACATGATGCTGCCACCCCCGTGCTTCATGGTTGTGATGGTGTTCTTCGGCTTGCAAGCCTCCCCATTTTTCCTCCAAACATAACGATGGTTATTATGGCCAAACCATTCTATTTTTGTTTCATCAGACCAGAGGACTTTTCTCCAAAAAGTAAGAGCTTTGTCCCCATGTGCGGTTCCAACCGTAGTCTGGCTTTTTTATGGCGGTTTTGGAGCAGTGGCTTCTTCCTTGCTGAGCGGCCTTTCAGGTCATGTCGATATAGGACTCGTTTTACTGTGGATATAGATACTTTTGTACCCGTTTCCTCCAGCATCTTCACAAGGTCCTTTGCTCTTGTTCTGGGATTGATTTGCACTTTTCACACCAAAGTACGTTCATCTCTAGGAGACAGAACGCGTCTCCTTCCTGAGCGGTATGACGGCTGCGTGGTCCCATGGTGTTTGTACTTGAGTACTATTGTTTGTACAGATGAATGTGGTACCTTCAGGTGTTTGGAAATTGCTCCCAAGGATGAACCATTTTCCAATGATGTCAAGCAAAGAGACACTGAGTTTGAAGGTACAGTGCCTTGCGAAAGTATTTGGCCCCCTTGAACTTTGCGACCTGTTGCCACATTTCAGGCTTCAAACATAAAGATATAAAACTGTATTTTTTTGTGAAGAATCACAACAAGTGGGACACAATCATGAAGTGGAACGACATTTATTGGATATTTCAAACTTTTTTAACAAATCAAAAACTGAAAAATTGGGCGTGCAAAATTATTCAGCCCCCTTAAGTTAATACTTTGTAGCGCCACCTTTTGCTGCGATTACAGCTGTAAGTCGCTTGGGGTATGTCTCTATCAGTCTATCAGCCTCCTGTGTGAGGCTTGCGATTTCTCTTCAAAATAGAGGTCCCGCAATGAAGATGGTAAAAAATAATAATGGTCGAAATTTGTAAAATGTTATTAGGAAATGTTAGCAGACTTAGAATTTTATTTAACAATATCAAAAAAGGAAAATAGTTAATAGCCTTATTATTATTATTATTATTATTATTATTATAATAATCAACTTTAGAAAACACATTTAAATCACATTGTTATTTAGCCCATTCACATTGCACGATGTTCAGTATGTTTTACACAAGCCATTTTTGTCCACATTCACCAGAACAACTGCCCCCTCTCATTGAACCCACAACGTTCAAGGCCGACCTCGGTACTGCAGGCATTGTTTGCAGAGAACAGAATCCCCCATTATAGTGAAGGGGAAAATGGCAATCTTCGTGGTCCATCTTCATGTAAATAAATACATTTCTTGAAGACAATCACAGTACCAATAATTGCTTCTATTACATCAGATGTATGTCCTTGAACCAATTATTTTAAAGAAGTTATAAGGAAAAGTAATAAGGATAATTGACTTTGTATCTAACGGCAGCCTGCAGTATCTTGATATACTCAATGAGAGGGGGCAGTACTGAGCTAGCTTGCAACGTTACTTTCTGGAGTAGCTCAAACTCAAATGTATGTCTCCATAAATTTACCACATTAGACACCATCTTTATTTTATTTATTTTATTTCACCTTTATTTAACCAGGTAAGCAAGTTGAGAACAAGTTCTCATTTACAATTGCGACCTGGCCAAGATAAAGCAAAGCAGTTCGACACATACAACGACACAGAGTTACACATGGAGTAAAACAAACATACAGTCAATAATACAGTAAAAAAAAACAAAAAAAACAAAAAAAAAAAAAAACAAGTCTATATACAATGTGAAAATTAGGTGAGAAGGGAGGTAAAATATAGCAAGTAAAACACTGGAATGGTAGTATTGCAATGGAAGAATGTGCAAAGTAGAAATAAAAATAATGGGGTGCAAAGGAGCAAAATAAATAAATAAATTAAATACAGTTGGGAAAGAGGTAGTTGTTTGGGCTAAATTATAGGTGGGCTATGTACAGGTGCAGTAATCTGTAAGATGCTCTGACAGTTGGTGCTTTAGTGAGGGAGATAAGTGTTTCCAATTTAAGAGATTTTTGTAGTTC
This sequence comes from Oncorhynchus nerka, assembly GCF_034236695.1. Classification (NCBI taxonomy): domain Eukaryota; kingdom Metazoa; phylum Chordata; class Actinopteri; order Salmoniformes; family Salmonidae; genus Oncorhynchus; species Oncorhynchus nerka. The sequence goes on from NC_088415.1 coordinate 35,588,309, forward strand.
GTTCCAGTCATTGGCAGCAGAGAACTGGAAGGAGAGGCGGCCAAAGAAAGAATTGGTTTTGGGGGTGACTAGAGAGATATACCTGCTGGAGCGTGTGCTACAGGTGGGAGATGCTATGGTGACCAGCGAGCTGAGATAAGGGGGGACTTTACCTAGCAGGGTCTTGTAGATGACATGGAGCCAGTGGGTTTGGCGTGCAAAATTATCAATGGTGGGTAGTATATGGGGCTTTGGTGACAAAACGGATAGCACTGTGATAGACTGCATCCAATTTGTTGAGTAGGGTATTGGAGGCTATTTTGTAAATGACATCGCCAAAGTCGAGGATTGGTAGGATGGTCAATTTTACAAGGGTATGTTTGGCAGCATGAGTGAAGGATGCTTTGTTGCGAAATAGAAGCCAATTCTAGATTTAACTTTGGATTGGAGATGTTTGATATGGGTCTGGAAGGAGAGTTTACAGTCTAACCAGACACCTAAGTATTTGTAGTTGTCCACGTATTCTAAGTCAGAGCCGTCCAGAGTAGTGATGTTGGACAGGCGGGTAGGTGCAGGTAGCGATCGGTTGAAGAGCATGCATTTAGTTTTACTTGTATTTAAGAGCAATTGGAGGCCACGGAAGGAGAGTTGTATGGCAAAGCTTGCCTGGAGGGTTGTTAACACAGTGTCCAAAGAAGGGCCGGAAGTATACAGAATGGTGTCGTCTGCGTAGAGGTGGATCAGAGACTCACCAGCAGCAAGAGCGACCTCATTGATGTATACAGAGAAGAGAGTCGGTCCAAGAATTGAACCCTGTGGCACCCCCATAGAGACTGCCAGAGGTCCGGACAGCAGACCCTCCGATTTGACACACTGAACTCTATCAGAGAAGTAGTTGGTGAACCAGGCGAGGCAATCATTTGAGAAACCAAGGCTGTCGAGTCTGCCGATAAGGATGTGGTGGTTGACAGAGTCGAAAGCCTTGGCCAGATCAATGAATACGGCTGCACAGTAATGTTTCTTATCGATGGCGGTTAAGATATCGTTTAGGACCTTGAGCGTGGCTGAGGTGCACCCATGACCAGCTCTGAAACCAGATTGCATAGCAGAGAAGGTATGGTGAGATTATGGTCGGTAATCTGTTTGTTGACTTGGCTTTCGAAGACCTTAGAAAGGCATGGTAGGATAGATATAGGTCTGTAGCAGTTTGGGTCAAGAGTGTCCCCCCTTTGAAGAGGGGGATGACCGCAGCTGCTTTCCAATCTTTGGGAATCTCAGATGACACGAAAGAGAGGTTGAACAGGCTAGTAATAGGGGTGGCAACAATTTCGGCAGATAATTTTAGAAAGAAAGGGTCCAGATTGTCTAGCCCGGCTGATTTGTAGGGGTCCAGATTTTTCAGCTCTTTCAGAACTTCAGCTGAATGGATTTGGGAGAAGGAGAAATGGGGAAGGCTTGGGCAGTGCTGTTGACCGGGGTAGGAGTTGCCAGGTGGAAAGCATGGCCAGCCGTGTTTTAAATGCTTATTGAAATTCTCAATTATGGTGGATTTATCAGTGGTGACAGTGTTTCCTATCTTCAGTGCAGTGGGCAGCTGGGAGGAGGTGTTCTTATTCTCCATGGACTTTACAGTGTCCCAGAACTTTTAGAGTTAGTGTTGCAGGAAGCAAATTTCTGCTTGAAAAAGCTAGCCTTGGCTTTTCTAACTGCCTGTGTATAACGGTTTCTAGCTTCCCTGAACAGCTGCATATCAGGGGCTGTTGTGCTTGCAGAACGCCATAGGATGTTTTTGTGTTGGTTAAGGGCAGTCAGGTCTGGGGAGAACCAGGGCTATATCTGTTCCTGGTTCTAATTTTCTTGAATGGGGCATGTTTATTTAACATTGTTAGGAAGGCATTTTTAAAAATATCCAGGCATCCTCTAATGGGATGAGATCAATATCCTTCCAGGACACTTGCAAGTGTTTCAGGGAGCGTTTTAATGAGTGGAGGTCGTTTGACCGCTGACCCATTACGGATGCAGGCAATGAGGCAGTGATCAGATCTTGGTTGAAGACAGCAGAGGTGTATTTAGAGGGGAAGTTGGTTAGCTATTGCCCGTGTTTAAGGCTTTGGGGGTACCTGGTAGGTTCATTGATAATTTGTGTGAGATTGAGGGCATCAAGTTTAGATTGTAGGATGGCTGGGGTGTTAAGCATGTTCCAGTTTAGTCCTAAACACAAGCTCTGAAGATAGATGGGGGCAATTATGGTGTCCAGAAGCACAGCTGGGGGCAGAGGGTGGTCTATAGCAGGCGGCAACGGTGAGAGACTTGTTTTTAGAGAGGTGGATTTTTAAAAGTAGAAGTTCAAATTGTTTGGGTACAGACCTGGATAGTAGGACAGAACTCTGCAGGCTATCTTTGCAGTAGATCAACAAGCAGTTCTATCTTGTCTGAAAATGTTGTAGTTTGGAATTAAAATTTCTGAATTTTTGGTGGTCTTCCTAAGCCAGGATTCAGACACAGCTAGAACATCCGGGTTGGCAGAGTGTGCTAAAGCAGTGAAAAGAACAAACTTAGGGAGGAGGCTTCTAATGTTAACATGCATGAAACCAAGGCTATTACGGTTACAGAAGTCATCAAAAGCGCCTGGGGAATAGGAGTGGAGCTAGGCACTGCACCTGGATTCACCTCTACATCTGGAGGAGAAGAATAAGGGTACTAAAAGCAATAAGAATTGGTCTCAGAATGTCTGGAACAGAGAGTGGAGGTTTCTGGGGGCGATAAAATAGCATCAAGGTATAATGTACAGACAAAGGTATGGTAGGATGTGAGTACAGTGGAGGTAAACCTAGGTATTGAGTGATGAAGAGAGAGATATTGTCTCTAGAAACATCATTGAAACCAGGAGATGTCATTGCATGTGTGGGTGGTGGAACTAATAAGTTGGATAAGGTATAGTGAGCAGGACTAGAGGCTCTTGAAATAAGCTAAACACTAACAAATGACAAGACATATTGAGTCATCCTTACACAGGACATCGGTAGCAAAGCATAGGATGGAGGTCTGTTGTTAGCCACCTCTTGCGTTCCGTCAGTAGATTAGTGGAGTTCCGTGTTGTAGAGGGGATTAGTCCAAATCACACAACAACAAAAAAATAAAAACAATAAAAACACAGGCTACTATCTTAACCGACTCCCTTGGCTTCAAATGCACTATTGAGTCTACACATAGGAATGAATGGTGTCACGTGATCGATGGCTTTGTCCATTCATATAAACAGTCATTGACGTTCCCCTCTCGCGGCCTCTCCTCGATTTACCTTTGCGTCCTCCTTTTGAAATGGGTCAATCTAATTGAGAAAAGGCCTGGGGGTGCATCCCAATATCTACTTTCTCCTGGAATGTGTACAATCCCTCACTACTTCCCAAAAATCTGGATTGGTGGAGCCATGGGCTCGTGGGAATTTTCACTATCTCTTATACCAGTCATTTCCTTTCAAGTCAGTGAAGGAAAGCAAACCAGTGCACCCTTTGGGAGGAAGGAGAGATAATTGGGACATAGCTTTGCAAAGGCTAATTGTTGTCTAGTTAGTAAATTCCTTCTACCTCCTTTGTCTGTCTTAGTATCAAGCCTGTGGAGAAGCCGAAGGAGCTGATCATTCCACTCATCCAAAGGAATCGCTGGTGCAGCAGGCAGGAAAACAGAGCTGGCCAGGGGCACGGTGATGGTGGGGGGGATAAGGCCAAAACACAACCCCCCTCTCAGGAGCAGGACTCCGTGGAATCACAGGCTGTCAAAGAAATTATTGAAGGTGCATGTCTGTGTGTCAGCTTCAGTTACTACTTCAGTAGTACTAAGAAATTAGCACCTTATCCTAATGTGTGAATCCACCGTTAATACTTGAATCACTCTTTCAATATCACATCTCTCTTTCAGAATCTCAGAGGCAGCTTGACCAGTGGAAAAATGGGGACCAAGCAGACCCCAACCTCACCATCCCCCTGCTGATGCAGAACCAGGCTCCACAGGGGTTTGAGGATGGAGACCACATCAAGGTGGACCTGCGACCAGAGTCTGTAAGTATGGGGCGAGGGTCAGAGGAACCTTATCCGTTACCATCTGGTTCTTGGGTCTTGTTGTGTCAATAGACTGTGAAGTAAATTCAATGCATTTTCACAGCAAATGTTATGTGTGAAGTCAAATTAGGACGGGCAACTTTAACAGAGGGCGACTGAAAGTTGTGTCAGGTTACGAGAGAGAAGTTGATTCCTAAACAGAGATGGAAAGTTATGATAAGCATGAGTGAATGAGAGTGCGCGATGGATTAACAAGTGTGTGAAAGTCAGATCAACAGAATGTCTGCGATGACAGATGGAGGTGGACTGACCAGTTTAACTGGGACTGAAACCAGAGACTGTGTGAAAGTGCTGACCGCAGAATATTTCCACCAAAACGAACCGTGCCAACAGAGAAGTGTGTGTGTGTGCGTGCATGACACGTACTCACTTCAAATCTGACAGCGTCTTACGAACGAGATGACACTGGCTTGCCCTCCCTCTCCCTAGAGACCAACAGTCATCTTCCTTTGTGCATCTCTTCCTCATCACCCATCCGCCACCCTCTCATCACTGTCATCTCACATCTGTCTTGACTCTAGATACAGGGCCTTCAGAAAGTATTCATACCCCTTGACATTTTTCCACATTTTGATGTTACAGCCTGAATTTAAAATTGATTACATTTAAATTATTTTTTGTCACTGACCTACAGACAATGCCTCATAATGTCATTTCAATTATGTTTTTCGAATAAAAAAAAGGTTAAGTATTAAAAACTGAAATGTAACATTAAAAACTGAGTAAACATGTGCTTAACAAGTCACATAATGAGTTGCATGGACTCTCTGTGTGTGTGCGCAAAAATATTGTTTAACATTGTTTTTTTAATGACTACCTCATCTCTGTACCCCACACATACAATTATCTGTAAGGTACCTCAGTCAAGCAGTGAATTTCAAACACAGATTCGACCAGGAAAGTTTTCCAATGCCTCGCAAAGGGCAACTTTTGGTAAATGGGGAATATATACAGTGGGGCAAAAAAGTATTTGGTCAGCCACCAATTGTGCAAGTTCTCCCACTTAAAAATAATCCCACTTGAAAATGTAATTTTCATCATAGGTACACTTTAACTATGACAGACAAAATGAGGGGAAAAAATCCAGAAAATCACATTGTAGGATTTTTAATGAATTTATTTGCAAATTATGGTGGAAAATAAGTATTTGGTCAATAACAAAAGTTTATCTCAATACTTTGTTATATACCCTTTGTTGGCAATGACAGAGGTCAAACGTTTTCTGTAAGTCTTCACAAGGTTTTCACACTGTTGCTGGTATTTTGGCACATTCCTCCATGCAGATCTCCTCTAGAGCAGTGATGTTTTGGGGATGTTGCTGGGCAACACGGACTTTCAGCTCCCTCCAAAGATTTTCTATGGGGTTGAGATCTGGAGACTGGCTAGGCCACTCCAGGACCTTGAAATGCTTCTTACGAAGCCACTCCTTCGTTGCCCGGGCGGTGTGTTTGGGATCATTGTCATGCTGAAAGACCCAGCCACGTTTCATCTTCAATGCCCTTGCTGATGGAAGGAGGTTTTCACTCAAAATCTCACGATACATGGCCCCATTCATTCTTTCCTTTACACGGATCAGTCGTCCTGGTCCCTTTGCAGAAAAACTGCCTCAAAGCACGATGTTTCCACCCCCATGCTTCACAGTAGGTATGGTGTTCTTTGGATGGAACTCAACATTCTTTGTCCTCCAAACATGACGAGTTGAGTTTTTACCAAAAAGTTCTATTTTGGTTTCATCTGACCATATGACATTCTCCCAATCTTCTTCTGGATCATCCAAATGCTCTCTAGCAAACTTCAGACGGGCCTGGACATGTACTGGCTTAAGCAGGGGGACACGTCTGGCACTGCAGGATTTGAGTCCCTGGCGGCGTAGTGTGTTACTGATGGTAGGCTTTGTTACTTTGGTCCCTGCTCTCTGCAGGTCATTCACTAGGTCCCCCCCGTGTGGTTCTGGGATTTTTGCTCACCGTTCTTGTGATCATTTTGACCCCACGGGGTGAGATCTTGCGTGGAGCCCCAGATCGAGGGAGATTATCAGTGGTCTTGTATGTCTTCCATTTCCTAATAATTGCTCCCACAGTTGATTTCTTCAAACCAAGCTGCTTACCTATTGCAGATTCAGTCTTCCCAGCCTGGTGCAGGTCTACAATTTTGTTTCTGGTGTCCTTTGACAGCTCTTTGGTCTTGGCCATAGTGGAGTTTGGAGTGTGACTGTTGGAGGTTGTGGACAGGTGTCTTTTATACTGATAACAAGTTCAAACAGGTGCCATTAATACAGGTAACGAGTGGAGGACAGAGGAGCCTCTTAAAGAAGAAGTTACAGGTCTGTGAGAGCCAGAAATCTTGCTTGTTGGTAGGTGACCAAATACTTATTTTCCACCATTATTTGCGAATAAATTCATTAAAAATCCTACAATGTGATTTTCTGGATTTTCTTTTCTCATTTTGTCTGTCATAGTTGAAGTGTACCTATGATGAAAATGACAGGCCTCTCATCTTTTTAAGTGGGAGAACTTGCATAATTGGTGGCTGACTAAATACTTTTTTGCTCCACTGTATATATATTTTAAAGCAGACATTGAACATCCCTTTGAGCATGGTGAAGTTATTAATTTCACCTTGGATGGTGCATCACTACACCCAGTCACTACAATGATACAGTCATCTTTCCTAACTACGTTTGCCAGAGAGGAAGGAAACCACTCGGGGATTTCACCATGAGGCCAATGGTGACTTTAAAACAGTTATAGAGTTTTAATGATTTGATAGAAAACTGAGGATGAATCAACAACATTGAAGTTACTCCACAATACTAACCTAATTGACAGTGAAAAGAAGGAAGCCTGTAGCGTATGAAACTATTCCAAAACATGCATCCTGTTTGCAAAAAGGTACTAAATTAATACTGCCAAAAATGTGGCAAAGCAATTAACTTTTTTTTCTGAATACAAAGTGTTGTGGTTGGGGCAAATACAACACATTCTTGCTCTGGTGAGTCTGATCCACCTCTACGCAGACGACACCATTCTGTATACTTCTTGCCCTTCTTTGGACACTGTTAACAACCCTCCAGGCGAGCTTCAATGCCATACAACTCTCTTTCCGTGGCCTCCAATTGCTCTTAAATACAAGTAAAACTAAATGCATGCTCTTCAAACGATCGCTGCCTGCACCTGCCCGCCTGTCCAACATCACTACTCTGGACGGTTCTGACTTAGAATATGTGGACAACTACAAATACCTAGGTGTCTGGTTAGACTGTAAACTCTCCTTCCAGGCTCACATCGAACATCTCCAATCCAAAGTTAAATCTAGAATTGGCTTTCTATTCCGCAACAAAGCATCCTTCACTCATGCTGCCAAACATACCCTTGTAAAACTGACCATCCTACCAATCCTCGACTACGGCGATGTAATTTACAAAATAGCCTCCAATACCCTACTCAACAAATTGAATGCAGTCTATCACCGTGCCATCCGTTTTGTCACCAAAGCCCCATATACTTCCCACTACTGCGACCTGTACGCTCTTGTTGGCTGGCCCTCGCTTCATACTCGTCGCCAAACCCACTGGCTCCAGGTCATCTATAAGACCCCTTTAGGTAAAGTCCCCCATTATCTCAGCTCGCTGGTCACTATAGCAGCACCCACCTGTAGCATGCGCTCCAGCAGTTATATCTCTCTGGTCACCCCCAAAACCAATTCTTCCTTTGGCCACCTCTCCTTCCATTTCTCTGCTGCCAATGACTGGAACAAACTACAAAAATCTCTGAAACTCAAAGCAGCTCACAGATTACTGCACCTATACATAGCCCATCTATAATTTAGCCCAAAACAACTACCTCTTTCCCTACTGTATTTATTATTTTTTAATTTTGCTCCTTTGCACCCCATTATTTATATTTCTACTTTGCAAATTCTTCCACTGCAAATCAACCATTTCAGTGTTTTACTTGCTATATTGTATTTACTTTGCCACCATGGCCTTTTTTTGCCTTCACCTCCCTTATCTCACCTCACTTGCTCACATTGTATATATACTTATTTTTCTACTGTATTATTGACTGTATGTTTAGTTTATTCCATGTGTAACTCTGTGTTGTTGTATATGTCGAACTGCTTTGCTTTATCTTGGTCAGGTCGCAATTGTAAATGAGAACTTGTTCTCAACTTGCCTACCTGGTTAAATAAAGGTGAAATAAAATTAAAAAAAAAAAACATTACTGAGTACCACTCTACATATTTTCAAGCATAAGTGGTGGCTGCATCATGTTATGGGTATACTTATAATCACTAAGGACTGGGGAGTTTTTCAAGACAAAAAATAAACTAAGGGAGCTAAGCACAGAAAAAATCCTAGAGGAAAACCTCGTTCAGTCTGCTTTCCACCAGACTGTGGGAAATGAATTCTACAAAGTATTGACTGGGGGTGTGAATACTTAGGTAAATGAGATTTCATTTTCTAAAAGTCACTTTATCATTATGGGTTATTGCGTGTAGATGAGAATTATTATTTATTTATGTTGAATGCAGGCTGTAACACAACCATGTGGAATAAGTCAAGGGGTATGAATACTTTCTGAATGTACTGTATTAGGGAGGGGCTGAGGAGCTGGCTCATTCCACCTCTATGCTTCTCCTACTATTGTGTGATCCCAGCTTCCCCTAGAGCAGACAGAGCCCATAAGGGAGCTAGTGAGGAGCATGGCACTGGGACAGACGGCACCCACAATAATGACAGCGGCATGTCTCTACACTACCACTGATGTGGTTGGTGACCTCAGTCAACTTGGTCTGACTGAGTCTGTCAGCCTAGAGCCAAAGGATTGTATAACAACAACATTGGAATCAGCTATTTCTGTCTGTGTATGGAGTCCGGACATGCACAAGCATCTGTCAGTCTATAGAAACACTATCTGGCAGGCTGACACAAGTGACAATCAGATGTACAGCGCATTAGACTCTACCAGTAGGTGTGTAAAGAGTGATGTCTGTTTTTCTCACTATCTGAGACTGCATATAGAATGTGACGTGTGTCTTCAGTCCACAGAGGCAGACTATGACAGTGTTCCTGTGGAGGTGTACGGGTTAGCCATGCTGAAGGGGATGGGCTGGAAGGCCGGAGAGGGCATCGGGCGGACCTTCAAACAGTGCGTATTCTCTCTCATAGTCAGTCTTCATCCCCAATATCCGTGTTATTTTTAATGCCTTTAAAATATCTGGTTTGCTATGTCTGCTTTATTTATAATGCCAATATTATCCACTCTTGTTGCATCAGGTTTTTGGCATCGGACTTGTATTACAGAAAATAAGTAATGACATGAGATGATTATGCTGTTTTCCTCAGAGTACAGTAAATAATGTAGTTTTAGTAATGCAATCTTACTGTGGTTGGCCACTGTTGTTTTTAATCTTCAAGCCCATCTGTTTGCTAGGCTGCAAATATAAACCCATTGACTCATAGACATAGGGGTCGACCTCATCCCATTGTACTTCCTAGTTCACTCCCACCCAGGGTTGACAGTAAGCCGGAACGGTCCGGTACGAAGTCCCAGCAAAGCAAATAGTGTGGGCTACGCAATACCGGTAAAACATGAGCCTATCACGTTCATTAATACACAGATTCCATGAAAACTGTAGGCTATTACACTTTATCATGACCGCATGGAAAATGATCTAATTGACTTGTGTAGACCTAATGAATGGGCAATTGTCAATGTCATTCATAACACTTTTTGGTGTTTTGTAAGTGATGTCTCTCTACTTTTAGGCCTATCAAATGGCACTGTATGGACGCGGGAATTGTTTTAGAGGGGAGTAGCCTAATTGTTGGAATAGGAACTGATGTCTGGACACTGACTGTAGGCCTCACATGTAGCCTATTATAATAACTTCTGCTGAATGAAGTGTTCCTCGCAGTAAAATTACAGAACAAATCTACATTTTGTCTCAGGAATAGGAGTAGAGAAATAGGATTCCTTTCAGCATCTTGAAAGAATGAAAATATGCGCTTAGGGACCTGTTGTGTAGCCTAAACGAGCAATTTCTTTCAGCAACTTTAAAGCTGACAGTTTCATTTTCGACCACATAAAATATGCATCCAAGATGAACTGAAATACTATCAGAAACATGTTGGATCGTTTTCAAAGCTTTTGATTTCCTTGAAACCGGCAAACTGGCATCATTTGGAAATCTCCATTGTCCCTAAATCCTCGCTCCGTGAGAGAAGCAGGAATGAAAGAACTTTACCGATGTCAACTAGATTTTTGATGATGCATTGATCATTCTTTCGATTTATGACATTGTTCTGGGGAGCAAGGCTTTATTTAGAATTCTAGACAAGCATCAAGTAATGACAGAAGAGAAGCTGCATGTAGGCTATCTAATTATAGACAAGTTGACTAACAAAATGTTGGAAATTATAATCAGAAAAATATCTGAATGAGGCTGAAAAAACACTGTCCTTGAGTAACATGCACATGTAGACTACATGAGCCTTTTTGAAGTAATTGTTTGACAATCGGATTAATGCATGACCGGTTGTGTTTATGCCACATGAAAAGGTAGGCTAATACATTTGAAAAGTTAAAGGACAAATCTTGACTATTAGGCCCATAGAGATGCTATGAAATGAATACAGATTCCATATGTCATTCAATAATAAAAAATAAAGTAGATTTTAAAAAGCTAATTCACACACAGGAGGGATCCCGTACCAGGAAGAATCTACTTTCACCCTGCTCCCACCTAATATCTCTCTCTCCCCTCTCGCTCTAGGGATGTGAAGCCCATAGAGCATCAACTGAGGCCGAAGGGTCTGGGTCTGGGAGCTGACCGCTCTGCTATACGGGACCTGGAGCCCAGCGGGCCCCGGAGGCCTCCCAAGCCAGGTGATGAGCGGAAGGAGGAGACCCTGGTCCTGGGGCCTGGAGGCCATGTGCTGGTGGAGTCTGGAGCACACAAGGACCTGTACGGGAAGGTGAGATATCTGGCTTTGTTTGTCTGGACTCTCTGGAACTACAGAAAGCAACAGCAATCTCCTGAGAACATGACACTGTGGCATATCACTATCTCGTAGGCCATCTTAGGCGTCATATAGTTGTTGTTTCAGAGCAAGACAATTAGCTTTACTTTGCTCACATGTAACTGTCTCTCTACTTGTGCCTTTGCACACTGATGGACTGTTTTGTCTCCCCCTCCTCGCAACACCCCTCCTATTGCCCCAACATTCCTATGTTACAGATTGAAGGAGTTGATCCGGACAATGCACGAGTAGTGGTCAAGCTTGCGATTGGTAGCAAGACTGTGACAATCAGTCAATATGCACTGAAACTGGTTGACCGCACAGAATATGACAAAAACGGCAAAGACCTCAGTAAGTCTCTCCTACCACCATGTCAGTTTTGTGATTGCTCTCTGAAATGACATTGAACCTGTTTACCGTAAAATATTGGAATAATTTAGTTGAGCAAACCGATGTCATACAGGGTCATGGAAATGTTCTTTCCATGACTATTTCCAATATTGTCTTGGCAATACTGAGACACCCACTCACTACATGGATGGAAGGTTCTAGACCAGAACAAGGGGAAAAAAACAGCCGAAGGGCAGACTGGTCTGTTGTTGAGTGATGAGCTGGGCTGATTCCACAGGCTCGCTCTCTCTCCTTTAGCTAAGTGACATTTGAGCCTCTGTGTGAAAAGGAGCCATATGGCCTTTTACCATTCCAACCCAAAACAGCCATGCTGTCACTGCTCTTATTGTCAGTAATCAGAAGGACCCGTTTCTGGAGCGGAGGGAGGTTCACACATAAGCAATGGCCGTCAAATATACACTGGTACCGTTGTTTGTGAACAGGCAAATTGTACTGCTCTCATGTGGCCTATTTGTTATTGCTGAATAGGTCAATATGTATCGGCACTACCATAGCAATAATGCAGATGAGACTGCTTGATCATTGTGATGAAACTGTTTAATGGAGCCCCCTTGGACTGTTTGTGACGTTGCAATTGTAACACTATCTTTCTACCAATCAGGTCGCCTCAGCAGGGCCCACAAAGAGAAGGAGAAAGAGAAGGAGCAGCAGAGACGGGAGGAGAAAGAGAGGAGGAGTAATAAGGAAGAGGAGAGGAAGAAAAGTAGATCTTCTGAGACGGACAGGGATGGAGGGAAGGACCAGAGAAAAAGGAAACATCGGGATTCTAGTCAGGACAGGTAGAGGATCCTGAAAATATGGGCTGAGGTTGGAAGTGTTGGATTCATAAAAAAATGTCAAAAATGAAATACAAGAGGTTAACTAATGACTTGGATTATTCATGTTTATGTTGGATTATCGTAATCCTTCATAAATTCTCAATCTAAAGCAATTATTTACTCATACCATTTAATTTGATAACACATAATGAAATGATTTGAGACTAAATAATTGCTTCAAATGGATTTGTTTTGTTTATCACCTTTTCCCTTCTCTCCTTAGAGAGAAGCCCCAGGCAAAGCTACCTCCTGCTGCCCCCTCCTGGCTCCAGAGGGACCTGAAAGTTCGCTTTGTAGATAAAGCCTTCAAAGGGGGAAAATACTACAATTCAAAGGTATTAACACTAGGGCCACTGGTACACAATTCATTGCCTGTTGACACTTTACAGCCCACTACAGTTCTGTGTTGTTGATCTTCAGAATCAGTTTAATGAATGTCCTATGCTGTTTTTTGAAGATGCAAATAGAGGATGTCTTGTCGCCAAACATCTGTGTGTGTCGTACTGAGGAGGGCAGATTCTTAGATGGTGAGTTCAAGGTTTACTGCTGAATTACATTTTACCTACTCCAACCCATATTCTTATAACTGGTGTTCCCTCTACTCATCTATTTTTTCCTTCAATGATGCCTTTATGTCTTCATGATAACATAGATGTGAAACAGACGATGCTGGAGACCATTGTGCCAAAGACTGACTCTGAGGACATCATGGTTGTACTTGGCGAACACAGGGGGCAGGTGAGTGAGTGGATGGGTTCATCGTTATCACTTTGCCTGTAAAATATCCATGCGGATTTGTTTCATTACTGATTGGATTGAAGCAGTACAAAATGTTGAAGTGTCTGTAGTTAATGACATGGTGTGTTCCAGGTAGGTCGTATTCTCCAGAGGGACCGAGACAGGAGCAGAGCCATGGTGCAGCTGGACAGATATGAGGAGAAAGTCTTCACCCTGGACTATGACTCCATCTGCCATTACGTAGGAGGGGGAGATCACTGACACCCTCTGCTTTTACCATATAACTAGTGATGTACTGTTAAAATATTGGTGGGGGGAATAAAGTAACTCTCCCTATACGTTCGATGCATTTTTCCCACATTAGGTGGGTAAACGCTTGCGCAAAATAAAAAGTTGTGTAAACCGCAAGAGCGTTTATCCTCCACTTCAACACTGATCTCAACCTGCCCCAAACATATGTCGTTTTCATTTTACAAAGTTTGGTCATAAAATGCAAGAGTGTGTATGTACAGTGAGTAACTTTTGTCAGTGTATCTTTGTAATAAAATCATGTCAACAGCAAAGCCATTTTGTCCTTTGTCCTGACTCAAGTGGCAATATTACAACAGTAATGGCACAATCATGCTGTTGGCAATACAGTTGAAGTTTACTTCGGTTGGAGTCTAACTCATTTTTCAACCACTCCACAAATTTCTTGTTCACAAACTATAGTTTTGCCAAGTCAGTCAGGACATCTACTTTGTGCATGACAAGTCATTTTTCCAACAATTGTTGAGACAGATTTTCACTATATCACAATTCCAGTGGGTCAGAAGTTTACATACACTAAGTTGACTGAAGACCTCAGTCTGGATCAGATGGTGTCAAGCGTGTGTGGCGGCAACCAGGTGAGGAGTACAAAGACAAGTGTGTCTTGTCTACAGTCAAGCATGGTGGTGGGAGTGTCGTGGTCTGGGGCTGCATGAGTGCTGCCGGGACTGGGGAGCTACAATTCATTGAGGGAACCATGAATGCCAACATGTACTGTGACATACTGAAGCAGAGCATGATTCCCTCCCTTCGGAGACTGGTCCGCAGGGCAGTATTGCAACACAACGACCAAACACGCCTCCAAGACGACCACTGCCTTGCTAAAGAAGCTGAGGGTAAAGGTGATGGACTGGCCAAGCATGACACCAGACCTAAACCCTATTGAGCATCTGTGGGGCATCCTCAAACGGAAGGTGGAAGAGTGCAAGGTCTAACATCCACCAGCTCCGTGATGTCGTCATGGAGGAGGACTAGTGGCAACATGTGAAGCTCTGGTGAACTCCATGCCCAAGAGGGTTTTAAGGCAGTGCTGGAAAATGATGGTGGCCACACACAACATTGACACTTTGGGCCCAATTTGGACATTTTCACTTAGGGGTGTACTCACTTTTGTTGCCAGCGGTTGAGTTATTGAGGGGACAGCAAATTTACACTTATACAAGCTGTACACTCACTACTTTACATTGTAGCAAAGTGTAATTTCTTCAGTGTTGTCACATGAAAATATATACTTAAATATTTACAAAAATGTGAGGGGTGTACTCACTTTTGTGATATACATATATATATATGGTAATACTAATATATTCAGAATGATGCCCTTAATTTGCCATGTTTACTGCAATAGCATTGCACATGTAGCTTCTTTTCAAAAAGGGAAAAAAACTGCGTAAGTCATTTATTTAGCATTTATTTAGCAAATGCCACTCATCTGATGATCAATGGTAGCCTACAGGTAACATTTCAGTCATACCAAAAAAATACCAAGCAATATTTACACGTGCAGAAGCACAACTTGTTTCCGCCTCACCAGATAAGCTCTGTCAGCAGGAGTCTCACATTCCATGTAGTGTATGGACTGAGAATAGAAAGGTAACTTCATTCCAAACGTAGCAGGCAAGGAGCCCACAGTTGTGTTTCCTGCCGAGTGTGAACCCCTGTGGTCAGTCGTCGTCGTCGTCACTGGGGGGCTTTTTATTGGCTGCGTTGGCCCTGAGTACAGCTCCGGGGCTGGGGTACGGGCGCTGCTGGAACAGAGGCCCTGCTGCCGTGGTGTCCGCCCCTGTCTTCGCCTCATTACGCTTGGGCAAGCCAGTGGACCAATTGCCCCTGTGTGGGGAAAAATACATTTTAGATACATGCAGAAGGACTGTTACGGTGACTGTGTTACGAGTCATGACCGCAGTTCAATTTCCACGTGACTATTGAGTCACGGTAGCTAGGCTTCTTCAACACTGCACTCTGAATGCCGTTGGTCATTAGTAGCCTACCAAACTTGCTAATGGCCGGGTACTCTGAGCTCCATTGTCCCTCTAATCACTGACGTCACTGAAAATGCAATCAAATCAAACTCTTAATGAGAGCCCTGGCATTCAGAGTGAGCGGTTGATGCATGGACTGAAATAAGTGTTTCTATAGCCCATGTTTCACAATATTTCTATATGCTATGCATGAGAACTGAGTTAATGGCCTCTTAATAAGAGGATCCCACAGGCTTTTTTATTTAACCCTTATTTTAGCAGGTAAGTTGACTGAGAACACGTTCTCATTGACAGCAACCACCTGGGGAATAGTTTCAGGGAAGAGGAGGGGGGATGATTAGGTGGCCATGATGGTGCAGTCTGAAAACCAGATTGAGAATTTAGCCAGGACACCGGGGTTAACACCTCTACTTTTACGATAAGTGGCATGGGATCTATAGTGACCACAGAGTCAGGACACCCGTTTAATGTCCCATCCGTAAGACGGCACCCTACACATGTCCCCAATCACTGCCCTGGGGCACTGGGATAAAACAAATTAGACCAGAGGATAGAGTGCCTCCAATTGGCCCTCCAACACCACTATATTTCCACTTTCCTAGTATTAAGCACATTGCTACGCTCCCGAGTCTAAGGCACTGCATCTCAGTGCTAGAGGCATCACTACAGACCTGGTTCGATTCCAGGCCGTATCACAACCGGCCGTGATTGGCCGTCGCACAATTGGCCCATCGTCGTTAGGGTTTGGCCGGTCTAGGCCGTCATTGTAAATAAGAATTTGTTCTTAACGGACTTGCCTAGTTAAATCAATTTAAAAAACAACTGGAGAATGCCTGGCTAGCATGAAAATGAACCGCAGGAGAATCGTCCTCCATTCGATATCCTGCTGCCTACATACAGACTTGAAATCATTGGTCACTTTAATAAATGGATCACTAGTCACTTTAATAATGTTTACGTATCTTGCATTACTCATCCCATATGTATATTCTATACCATCTATTGCATCTTGCCTATGACACTCGGTCATCGCTCATCCATATATTATATGTATATATTCCTATTCCATCCCTTTACCTAGATTTGTGTGTATTAGCTAGTTGTTGTGGAATTGTTAGATTACTAGATCTAGATTGTTAGCTATTACTGTACTGTCGGAACTAGAAGCACATGCATTTCGCTACACTCGCAATAACATCTGCTAACCATGTGTATGTGACCAATAAAATTTGATTGGGTCATTATCATGGACCATTTTGTGAGCATTCTAAATCATAACTAATTTCAAACATATATTATTTAGTATATGTAAGGACAATATTAAATTGAGAATAGTCTGATAGGTGAGAATATCAATCACTTTCCCAGCGTGTATTTTTTGCATTTTTGTAGCTAGCCTAGGCATAGATGTTTGGAAAAGGTGTGTATCACAACTAAAGTGGCCAAATAACTAAGCGCAGCCTATAGACCTAGGACCCCTGAACAGGGTTGGAAAGCCCATAGCCTACAGAGCCTAGTGAGACGTGTAAGCAAAGTCATTACACAATCAAGTGTAAAAAAAAAAATGACTGGCCACTATTTAAAAAGAGGATCCAAGCTTTCTCATGCTGCTATATTTATTGCTCAATTCTTAAAATTAAGCACATTAATCCGCTTTACAACAGGTGTGGCCTACCTGGCATATTACAAATGTAACTGCGGTAAGCGCCTTCTCCATTCAAGTACAGGCTATGGATGGACACATTGTTTTTGTAGGTCATTCTACATTTTTAAAAATTCCACACATACAGTGCATTCAGGAAGTACTCAATCTACACACAATACCCCATCATGACAAAGCAAAAACTTGTTTTTAGATATTTTTGCAAATGTAATGAAAAACAAACCTTATTTAAGTATTCAGACCCTTTGCTATGAGACTTGAAATTGAGCTCAGGTGCATCCTGTTTCCCATTGATCATCCTTGAGATGTTTCTACAATTTGATTGGGGTCCACCTGTGGTAAATTCAATTGATTTGAGAGGATTTGGAAAGGCACCTGTCTATATAAAGGTCCCACAGTTGATAGTGCATGTCAGAGCAAAAAAAGGTTGAAGGAATTGTATCTAGAGCGCCGAGACTGGATTGTGTCGAGGCACAGATCTGGGGAAGGGTACAAAAACATTTTTGCAGCATTGAAGGTCCCCAAGAACACAGTGGCCTCCATTATTAAATGGAAGAAGTTTGGAACCACCAAAACTCTTCCTAGACCTAGCCGCCTGACCAAACTGATCAAACGGGGAAGAAGGGCCTTGGTCAGGGAAGTGACCAAGAACCAGATGGTCAAGCTTTAGTGTCATACCCAAGAAGACTTGATGCTGTAATCGCTGCAAAAGGTGCTTCCACAAAGTACTGAGTAAAGGGTCTGAATACTTATGTTTATTTATTTTACCTTTATTTAACAACCTTCCGGTTACTAGTCCAACGCTCTAACCACAACCCTGCCGCCCCAAATGTAAATCACATGTAAATGTGATTTCAGTTAGTTTTTTTTATACATTTGCAACAATTTATTTTTTTGCTTTATCATTATGGGCTATTGTGTGTAGATTGATGAGATAAAAGCAACAAGTGAATCAATTTTAGAATAAGGCTGTAACGTAACAAAATGTGGAAAAAGTCAAGGGGTCCGAATACCTTCCTAATGCACTGTATATATTTGCGCCCATCTCAGTGAATGAATCCATTGGAGGCTTAGACCAAAAACCCATTTATTCTTGATTCAAAAATGTGGTCGGAGGCTCCATATGGAGGTTGTGACGCCATTGTGAGTTTCCAGAGGCCAAATAGAGCTCTGTAGTGCATCGCCATGCGCCTCCCTAATATTGTAACAATACAGAGGGCACTGTATCAACATGATTGGTTGATGGTAGGTGGGGGCAGTACATCCTGTATAAACACAAACTCACTTCCTTGACAACAGCTCTGCACTGCCCCGTGAAGCGCAAGAAGTATGAATGCCCTGACTTGTTGAGGCCATATCAGTGTAAATGCTGCATGGCCGATGCAGATGTCAGATTGACCTCCGTTGCACAACTCTCTCCAAAATGCACTCCCTCTTGCCAATTTGTGCACATTCATTGTTTGATAACTTAATCGTGTGAATTGTTTGTTTGATTGTTAGTGTATATCAATTCCCCATTACATATATCACCAGTAGTACTTTTACAGTTACTTCCTATAAAATAAAGCAATAAGGCAAGAGGGGGGGGGGGCATATGGCCAATAGACCACAGTTAAGGGCTGGTCTTATGCACAACGCAATACGGAGTGCCTGCACGTATTTGTAAAGTGTATTTGTCTATATATAGACACACCCTACGTGTTTTAATAAAATCAACTAAATGTATTGAGCTCGTCTGATGCTTTAAGCTTACGGTTTGATGCCTCAAGAGGGCACCAGAGAGCTAGATAGATCTTGATAACCAGAAGTTTAAAAAATAATTAAAAGAACCTGACCCAACTATTCTCCTCCCGCTCCTGCTGACATTTGCAGATTCTGCCATTATTCTCCAGAAGTTGCCGGTAATAGTCTATACGAGGAGTCGGCAACCTTTCTCATGTGGAATTCCAATATATGTGCGCAGTCCCTCGGAAATCATTTGGGAAAAATATCCTTTCTATTTTATTTAGCGATGTTCAATTGTATTCTTCTTAGTATAAAATAATGCCACAGGAAGTATAAGCAATCTTGCCTACTAAATGAACTAGTGTAGCCCACAGCCATATGGCATAGCCAGATCAAGGCCTAACATAAGGATGACTCAGAATATGTTATTCTTCCGAAATAGGCTACATTTTCTTTATATAATATTTATTTAGAACTGCCTAAAATAAATAATTGGTTTATTGTGATGGTGTAGGCTATATTAAATGGATTGACAACACTTTTTAAAATGTAGATGTTCCAAAGGTCCGGATCAGTGGCTTGTAGGCTATGCTAAATGTGTTTATGTTAGTTAACGGTCAATACCGTGAGACGGGCAGTTATTTGCATGACAGTTACCAGTTGACATAATTTGATGACCACCACAGCCCTATATACAGGGCAGGAGAAAAAGAGTGCCAGGGATTTCTGACCATGGACATGAAGCTCACGATGCAAGGAAAGGTAGCAATGAATGATTGGGTCGGTGGCCTTACTTGGGAGCATCAGAATAAGCACTGGGGTCCATTGGGTCCATCTCCTCATCCTTCCTCCCTGCAAAATACAGTTTACAGAAACCTGTTAGCAAGTGTACACAAGCCATTTGATTTGGGTATGGTTGCAATATTTGTTTTGAGCAAGAGATGCAATGTTATGAATCTTTACCTCGTTTGTTCTTGCTGTAGGGGGCAAAGTCTTCTCTCCTCTGCATCCGCCTGTCTCTTTCCCTCCCGTCATTCCTCCCTCTTTCCCTCTCCATTTCTGGTTCCCGATCTTTGTCCCTCTCTCGCTCCCTCTCTCTGTCTGGCTTCTCAATTTGTCTCTCTCCTCTGTCCTCCCCAACCTCTGCTTGTAAGATAGAATATTAGAGTTAGTAAGATCAATCAAATGTATTTATAAAGCCCTATTTACTCCAGCCGGTGTCACAAAGTGCTATACAGAAACCCAGCCTAAAATAGACGTAGGCAGAACAGTTGAAACTGGAGCAGCAGCAAGACCAGGATTGTCAGAATCAAATCCATCCTAAATACTGAGTCTGAATACATGAAACAGTCTCCGCTCTACTGGGTGGTCAAGCTAGGACTGTTCTTACCCCTTGACTTCTTGGCAGCTTTGGTTATCACAGATGTGGGGTCGGTCGGGGACAGCCAGGCAACTAGGTCAGATTCCACATTCCAGTAGTATGGCAGACCACTAAGGATACAAAATGCATGTAATTTTAAAGTCAGTCCACAACCAAAAACAAATCACTCCATAAAAGCTGCTGTCCACTAGCCATACCCAATAGGTGTTGTGCAATCTACATGTTTAGTGGAGAATCTGAAAGAGTGCTTACCAAATAGGGTCAAATACTTTATACCAGTTGGGAGGTAAATTCTCACGGGCAGTGGCCTCATAATCTACATTGTTGTCATCATAGTCCTCAGCAATGATCTCCTCATCCGCATCTAGAGACAGGAAGTGTAATGTTTTAGCTACTAGCTAGCATTTTTGCAGTGAGTATTTTTTTAAATGAGTTGTTGTAGCCATACCTTGATCTGAGTGCTTAAGAATCCCTCTTTTGGCTAGGCGAGCCAGTAACGCCGGGGGCAGAGGCATCCTACGGGAGAAAATGAACGATTACCGTTATAGCCCGTTGAGTCGATGGCCCCAAACTAGCTAACTAACTTAGCCATAAATACTATTTTCTAACGTGTAGCTAGCTACCTCACTCGCGTCTGACCGTTAGTGGCTAGCTAACTAACGTTTTCAGCCAATCGAAATTAGCTGTATAGGGAAAACGTTAATGTAATCAAATGTGAATACCAGTTTATAATTACCTGCATCCAAATGTGTCCTTACTTTAGTTCAGATGTGGAGCGAAATCTATCCAGCAGCCAGTCACACAGCCCAAGCGCACAATGATTGCGTCGTTTAGTTGGGGGAGGGAATCGGTTGCCGCTTTCAAAACCGCTGGGAATTCGGAAACATACGAGGTCAAATCATGACGTCAGTGGTCTTCAGGTCTGAAAGTCGAAGCTCTAGAAAGAGGCCCGAGTTCCTGAGTTAGAATTCCGAGTTGAATGACCGTTCAAATTGATTTTTCCCAATCGGAGCTCGTTTTTTTCCGAGTTCCCAGTTGTTTTGAACGCCCTGAAGTCGTAATTCCGATTTTTCCCAGTTCTCAGTTGTTTCGATCGTGGCATTAGTCTCAGAAATATGTCGTCATAGCACGGACAGCAACAACAAACATGGAAGAATATGCCCGTGAACCTTGGTGAAGTACATTTCAGACAGACAATTAAGTAGACAGTTGTCAATATTGGTGCTATCTCTCTTTAGCCAACATACTTTTCTGCTTTACCATAATGGTTATTATGCCATTTATGTCCGAGTCATTACGCAAATGATGGTTGAATTATAGCTAACTAGCAGACTAAACTCCACTCCATCCATGGTGAAGGAAGTTTTTGACGAAGTTCCTTCACCATGGAGTGGAGTTTAGTCCGCTAGCAGTAAGTTATCGTTAGCTAGCTTGCTAAACAAGTTGCGTAACATAGCTACATCTAGCCAGGCATAGCTAGCTCGCTAGACATTGTCTAAGGATGTGGAAGTTTTAGGTACAAACTAATATTACTATTAACTAGTATTAGGTAGATGGTTATAGTATTGTAAAGACCTTGATAGATCATACATGAAAGAATGTCCACAACAGAGGATCGCATTTTCAAATTGAACGTTTTTTTTAACCAGAACTCACACAGGCTACTGTTTGCCCTCTGCTGTTCCACCAACCACAAGGATGCCTGGCACTGAAACATTCCAGGTATTCCTTTGATTGGCAGACAGCAAGGGGGACTGGTATGCTGGATCCGCCAAACCTAGATCAAACTGATAAACGTGCCCTGATAACCACACATTAGAACACAGGCACATAACTGTCCAAGCGGGTCGCTACAGTATATTAGGTAAATCGTTTATATACCAGTAATAGGCCTACATATTTATGCATAGATAGACAAGTGGTTTCTCGTTAATATATGTATTGTGGTTTGTTTACCCATGGCCCCTACACACACTTCTCAGTCCCTGGAGAATAGTAGATGACTGTGGTGGTGCGTTCACCATGGGGGCCATCGGCGGAGGGGTGTTCCAGTCAGTCAAGAGCTTTCGGAATGCTCCTGTGGTGAGTTTGAAAGACTCTCTCTTAGCTTATGAAATATATTTTAAGATCAATATAAGAACAGTGATCGAAAAAGAAATGTCTCCGTCTCTGCACAGGGCTTTCGGCACAGGCTAAAAGGTAGCGCCAATGCTGTGAGATTAAGAGCTCCACAGATCGGCGGTAAGGGTCACTGTCTTTACAGTAGTTCTCTCTTGTACTGCACACAGTACAAACACCATTCACCATCACGAATGCCGGCCATCCCGTCGTCAGTCAGCTGGTTATGATGGTTATTTTATTTTCATGATGGTCTTTATCCATAACTGTCGGTTATACAGTACTAGTGTAAGCCCTATATATCACTAACGGTGTAACGGTGTGTGTGATGTTCCTGCAGGTAGCTTTGCTGTGTGGGGTGGACTCTTCTCTACAATCGACTGTGGCCTGGTCCGTATTCGAGGGAAAGAGGACCCCTGGAACTCTATAACTAGTGGGGCGATGACTGGGGCAGTCCTGGCTGCACGCAGTGAGTGTTGAGACAAACATGAATTTGACAATACATTTATTCTAGATGTAACAGATTTAGTATATTTCATCTTTTTTTCAAGACCCTCTGATCTGAGGCCATCCCCACCCCCTGCCTGACCATATTGCCCCACCCACCCAACAAAGTTAGATTAGCTCAAGGGCTTGACTGTTGGCTTTGTGCCCTCCTTAGGTGGGCCTTTGGCTATGGTGGGGTCGGCCATGATGGGGGGCATCCTGTTGGCCTTGATCGAGGGCTTTGGGATCCTTCTCACCAGATACACCGCACAGCAGTTTCAGAACCGTAAGTAATGTTTAGAGACAGCCCTGGAACCGTTGTAGAAGCCTGATTTGACTGAACTCTGTATGCAGTCAAATAAACAGTGCAGTCAGATCAGTCAAACGTTTGGACACCTACTCATTCCAGGGATTTTCTTTATTTTTACTAATTTCTACATAGTAGAATAATAGTGAAATAACACATGGAATCATGTAGTAACCAAAAAAGTGTTAAACAAATCAAAATATATTTTATATTTGAGATTATTTAAAGTAGTCACCCTTTGCTTTGCACACTCTTGGCATTCTCTCAACCAGCTTCATGGGGTAGTCATCTGGAATGCATTTCAATTAACAGGTGTGCCTTGTTAAAAGTTAATTGGTGGAATTTCTTTGAGCCAATCAGTTGGGGTGGTTTACAGAAGATAGTCATATTTGGTAAAAGACCAAATCCATATTATGGCAAGAACAGCTCATATAAGCAAAGAGAAATGACAGTCCATCGTTACTTTAAGACATGAAGGTCAGTCAATACGGAACATTTCAAGAACTTTAAACGTTTCTTAAGTGCAGTTGCAAAAACCATGAAGCACTATGATGAAACTGGCTCTCATGAGGACCGCCACAGGAAAGGAAGACCCAGAGTTACCTCTGCGGCAGAGGATAAATTCATTAGAGTTAACTGCACCTCAGATTGCAGTCCAAATAAATGCTTCACAGAGTTCAAGTAACAGACCCATCTCAACATCAACTGTTCAGAGGAGACTGCGTGAATCAGGCCTTCATGGTCGAATTGCTGCAAAGAAACCACTACTAAAGGACGCCAATAAAAATAAGAGAATTGTTTGGGCCAAGAAATACAAGCAATGGGCATTAGACCGGTGTAAATCTGTCCTTTGGTCTGATGAGTCCAAATTTGAGATTTTTGGTTCCAACCGCCATGTTTTTGTGAGATGCAGAGTAGGTGAGTGGATGATCTCCGCATGTGTGGTTAACCACCATGAAGCATGGAGGAGTTATGGTGCTTTTCTGGTGACACTGTCACTGATTTATTTAGAATTCATGGCATACTTAACCAGCATTGCTACACAGCATTCTGCAGCGATACGCCATCCCATCTGGTTTGACCCAACACACCTCCAGGCTGTGT
This sequence comes from Oncorhynchus nerka, assembly GCF_034236695.1. NCBI lineage: Eukaryota > Metazoa > Chordata > Actinopteri > Salmoniformes > Salmonidae > Oncorhynchus > Oncorhynchus nerka. The sequence goes on from NC_088415.1 coordinate 35,612,472, forward strand.
AAGGGCTATTTGACCAAGAAGCAGAGTGATGGAGTGCTGCATCAGATGACCTGGTCTCCACAATCACCCGACCTTCAGAGTGAAGGAAAAGCAGCCAACAAGTGCTTAGCATATGTGGGAACTCCTTCAAGACTGTTGGAAAAGCATTTCTCATGAAGCTGGTTGAGAGAATGCCAAGAGTGTGCAAAGCTGTCATAAAGGCAAAGGGTGGCTACTTTGAAGAATCTCAAATATGAAATATATTTTGTTTAACACCTTTTTGGTTACTAAATGATTCCATATGTGTTATTTCATCGTAACAATGTCTTCACTATTATTCTACAATGTAGAAAATAGTACAAATAAAGAAAAACCCTTGAATGAGTAGGTGTTTCCAAACTTTGGACTGGTCCTGTACATTTAGTTGGGAATTGAATGAATGTCATAACCCTAGTTGTATTCTTCTGAAAACCCCCACACAGCAGTAACTACCACAGTTGAAATATGGTTATTTCTCATATCCAGCGAGTCCCTTTGTGGATGACCCCAGCCAGCTTCCTCCTAAGGATGCCAGCCAACAGCAGACTGGGTCCCAGTAGGTTCCATGGAGCTGCCGGGCCTAGCTACAGCCCTGCGTACTGTGACTGACAATCTCAGACTAGAGAGGAGAGGGGTGCTCTGAAACCTGACCTCACTGGTGTAAGCAACCTCACCCTGAACCAGCCTCCATCCTCCCAATGGTCATAAGAACATAGATGCACTTTATTATTATTCCTCAGGGGTAGATTACAGGTTATTTGAGTAATTTGTTTATGAATATGTTTGTGTATACTGGTTCACCAGTGTTCCTTCTGACTGGTCCTGGTCCTTTTATCAGATTCATTTATGCACAAAACCAGGATTTTGTGGTGACTAAGACTTTTGGTGCTGAATAACCGCAGTTACAGAAATAGAATGGGTAGCTAAACATGAATAGGCATTAATACAGGTATGTGTGAGTATGTAATGACTGTATTTAGGATTAGAATTTAGTGTCAGGGGTGACAAAATCAATGCTGTTCAAAACTGATGTAATTGATTTAGCTTGTAAAATATAATGCACTGAGGGAGGAGAACTGCACTATCATTCCATTTCCTCTCCTCATGGCAGCTTTCATAACCGTGAGGCTTATTATAACGGTAGGGATTCAGGGTCACATCACAAACACACTTATCTTTTGATTCCATTTGCAAACTCAGAAGGCAGGAATGGAAGGCCGTGTCCATATGCTCATGTGTTCTGCTGCACTGTTTACCTCGCTCCCTTTATTGCTACTATGCCATGCATTCCCACACATTTCCAAAGCCTAAGCACTATAAGGTCTATCCACTTTGTTGAACCAGAGCACTTTCCTACTCCATCTCTTTATTTGTTATTATGGTCATAAAACTTGAGATGGAGAAGGTTTTTGACACAATTAGATATTATTTTGTCATTCAAAACATGTGACATGTAATGTATAGAATGCTGTACCATATTTGTTGATTTTAATTTATTTATGATGCAGAAAAATAAGTGTTAGCAGTGTAATTGACTGGAAAAAAATAATTAAATTGTTGATTCTGTATGGCTTATTATCCATCCCCTCTGATGCAATCAAGTACGCAGCAATATGGGGGCAGTTGATTATCCTAAGCAAGTCCGCAAACCGAACACGCCCCCTACCATGCTTTGAATTATGGGAGATGTGGTCTGTTATTTGATTGAACATGGAAAAAATGGACGTGCAGCCGCCGCCTATCCGAACCTTAGATGATTTTGTTTTGAGCTCGGCTCAGTTCGCCGTGCCAGATATTCGTAATCTGGAGAGATGGAACAATCGGATCATAAACAACTTGCTGTATTACCAGTCCAACTATTTCGTCTCGTTTTTGACCATCCTGGGAATAGTAGGGTAAGTTTCTGACGTGGTCGTTTTCTGAATGCATGCACAGCTGCTTTTGTTAGCTGCTTTTGTATTGTAGTACGAGTCATCACAAATTCTGTGGATATGGGTGTGTGATGGGTCCATGTTCCATAATCATATATTAGCTAATCGCCATTGTATTGGATTCATGGTCCAATGGGACATAATGAGTTATAACCTATAGAGAAAAGTCAACTAACATCAGCCATCTCTATATCCCTCCTGGTCTGACAGTTATTTCCAGCCCTTCAACCTCTTCTTGGGGGCCACAGTTGTGACATTGATATTCATGGGGTTTGTATGGGCAGCAGAGAACCAGGCCCCCATTAGACGGTTCCGCCGGAACCACCCGTCCCTGGCCCTGGGTGCCATTCTGGGGGCCAGCTACCTCTTCCTCACAGTGCTTGGGGGAGTGGCCGTCTTCCTCTTTGGCATAGCCTTCCCCATCTTATGTTAGTATTTATTCTCTCTTTCACCTCTCCCCATTCTTGTTGCCACAATGTAAACATATACATCTCTCTCTCCCCCTCTCCATTTGTTATACCCCTGACTTCTATTTTCTCTTTCCCTCTATCGCTGTTACAGTGATATTGATCCACGCCTCTGTTAGACTGCGGAGCCTCAAGAACAAGTTGGAGAACAAGCTGGAGAGCATTGGTTTGAAGAGAACACCTATGGGGCTCCTATTGGAGTCACTAGGACAGGAACAGGAAGCTGGATCTTAGAGGGGGAGGAGAGGAGGAAAAAAGGAGATATGTGCCCTGTTCTATTTCAGTCTCTTGCCTCTTGCTCCTTTGGTATGCCCAAATCTGAAAGGAATGGATGAAGCAATATGGTGATGAAGCTAAACTCCATCATATATCCTGTCCTGCCCAGATATGTAATCACAGGGGTAGGTGCCAGAGACTTAAATGGAATGGGGCCTCTCATACTGAGTGCACGAAAAGTAGAGGAAGAGAGGAGGGAAGTAAAGCAAAGATGCAATGATTGTTATGATTTCTCAGTGTCACAAAGGTGGTGTAACAGATTGTAAATTCTGTGGAATCTATTTGGCCTATGTAATGCACACACTAACTGATGTGGGTTCTTCCACCGCGATGTAAGTCATTTTGCACCCCTTGACAAGTTCCTGATATAGAGTTTACATTGTATCGTCAGAAAAAGACAAAAAAAAGACATTGTGCGCTGAAAATCTGCGCTGAGAAGTAAACGTGGCCTCCTAACAGACGTGTGTTGTAAGTGCTACAATAAGATGGTTTTTAAAATGCAATTTTACGCCAGTGTTATGGTTACAAAAAATGATTTTACATAGAAACCTAAAGGTGTTTGATGAGTCACTACTCTGTGACTCCTGACCACACTGCTTTTTGTGTTATTGTACATCTTCTACTATTGTTGGGTTTTGCAATTTAATGCAGTTGAAAGTTTAAATGTGTTTTGGGATGGAAGGGTAACAGTGGATCATCTGTATGCTTTGAATAGAAATATAATTAATTCTACTTCTATAATTTTATTATGCCAAGAATGTTTACCGGGATTATTTATGCCTCTGTCCACGCATTATTTGGTGCCAAGAACATTAATGTCAGTCTGCCTTCATTGTTTAAAATTCTATTCAATTGAGAATATTTTATATTTCTTTGATCATTGCCTTCTATGGACTTAATGTGTGCTTTTTTTTTACAATGCTGTCAACATGTATTTACACTTAATTTACTAAATAATATACCTTACATCTGCAATATCTTGTCATTATGTTATTCTGCAATCAGCCTATTATAAATGATTCGATTTAACGATCAAATTCGAAGAATAGATACAGGCATGGCCAAAGGTTTTGAGAATGACACAAATATTCATTTTCACAAAGTTTGCTGCCTCAGTGTCTAGATATTTTTGACATATGTTACTATGGAATACTGAAATATAATTACAAGGATTTAATAAGTGTCAAAGGCTTTTATTGACAATTACATGAAGTTGATGCAAAGAGTCAATACTTGCAGTGTTGACCCTTCTTTTTCAAGACCTCTGCAATCCACCCTGGCATGCTGTCAATTAGCTTCTGGGCCACATCCTGACTGATGGCAGCCCATTCTTGCATAATCAATGCTTGGAGTTTGTCAGAATTTGTGGGGTTTTGTTTGTCCACTTGCCTCTTGAGTATTGACCACAAGTTCTCAATGGGATTAAGGTCTGGAGAGTTTCCTGGCCATGGACCCAAAATATCAATGTTTTGTTCCCCGAGCCACTTAGTTTTCACTTTTGCCTTATGGCAAGGTGCTCCAACATGCTGGAAAAGGCATTGTTCATCACCAAACTGTTCCTGGATGGTTGGGAGAAGTTGCTCTCAGAGGATGTGTTGGTACCATTCATTATTCATGGCTGTGTTCTTAGGCATAATTGTGAGTGAGCCCACTCCCTTGGCTGAGAAGCAACCCCACATATGAATGGTCTCAGGATGCTTTACTGTTGGCATGACACAGGACTGATGGTAGCGCTCACCTTGTCTTCTCCGGACAAGATTTTTTCCGGATGCCCCAAACAATCGGAAAGGGGATTCATCAGAGAAAATGACTTTACCCCAGTCCTCAGCAGTCCAATCCCTGTACCTTTTGCAGAATATCAGTCTGTCCCTGATGTTTTTCCTGGAGAGAAGTGGCTTCTTTGCTGCCCTTCTTGACACCAGGCCATCCTCCAAATGTGTTTGCCTCACTGTGCGTGCAGATGCCTGCTGCCATTCCTGAGCAAGCTCTGTACTGGTGGTGCCCCGATCCCACAGCTAAATAAACTTTAGGAGACGGTCCTGGCACTTTCTGGACTTTCTTGGGCGCCATGAAGCCTTCTTCACAACAGTCGCTCTAGATAAGAGCGTCTGCTAAATGACTTAAATGTAAATGTAATTGAACCGCTCTCCTTGAAGTTCTTGATGATCCGATAAATTGTTGATTTAGGTGCAATCTTACTGGCAGTAATATCCTTGCATGTGAAGCCCTTTTTTTGCAAAGCAAGGATGACGGCACGTGTTTCCTTGCAGGTAACCATGGTTGACAGAGGAATAACAATGATTCCAGGCACCACCCTCCTTTTGAACCTTCCAATCTGTTATTTGAACTCAATCAGCATGACAGAGTGATCTCCAGCCTTGTCTTCGTCAACACTCACACCTGTGTTAACGAGAGAATCACTGACATGATGTCAGCTGGTCCTTTTGTGGCAGGGCTGAAATGCAGTGGAAATGTTTTTTTGGGGGATTCAGTTAATTTGCATGGCAAAGAGGGACTTTGAAGTTAATTGCAATTCATCTGATCACTCTTCATAATATTCTGGAGTTTATGCAAATTGCTATCAAACTGAGGCAGCAGACTTTGGGAAAATTAATATTTGTGTCATTCTCAAAACTTTTGGCCATGACTGTACATCCTGCCTGGTCACACAATAACAACTGAAAACATGCACCAGCAGAGGTCAGCAGAGGCAAGCACGGAGGGACCCAAATATTCTGTGCAGCATGCTAATGTTATTAATGATAAAATATACAAATGAGTTTGAGGACCACACAACATGTCATCATGTGAGTCCCAGTTTACTTCGATATGATGGTTATTTTATCAATATTTGTGCATAAAAGCATTTCCACTGCCATTTCTCGCATAATAAATTTTACCAACACAAAAAGATCCCATCTTGTGTAATGTATTTTGTTTTGTTTACATTCGTACTGATTGTCTGCTGAATGACCAAAATGTAAATATATAAAAAAAGAAGAAGACTTGCACAGCATGCTGGGTAATTTATTTTAATGAGCTCTACCCACCCAAACAAGTACACATTTGGTCAGAATAAACCAGATCCAAGTCTGAACAATCCTAGACTTCTAGGTTATCTTTCACACGTTTGAACATCACAGTACAGTAAGGCACAATTAAGTACAGTAGAGCACAGTAGAGTACAGTATGGTACGATACAATACAGTAGAGTTTTATTCAGTAGAGTATAGTTTTATTCAGTAGAGTGCAGTACAGTACAATATAGTTTAATTCAGTAGAGTACAGTACAGTTTAGTTCAGAAGAATGGAGTACATTAGATTAAATTAAGGTACAATACAGTACACTACATTTCTTCACTTTACTGTAGTCTACTGTGCTCTACTGTACTGTACAGTACTGTACTATACATTTCTTTACTGTACTGTGTGTGTACTTTACTGTAATGTACTGTAAAACAAATATATATAACTGAGGACGTCCAATAGACGTTACCGTCGGTAAATGTTTAGATGACATTTACGAGAAAAGTAAACCCCACAAGGTGTGCACTGCAGCAACTCTCCTGCACCACTTGTCCGTCTGTCCTTGACTGATCGCTTGCTGTCCATGGTGCTGAAAATGCGTCCAAAAGGACTTGGCGCAAGATGGTCTAGTTGTCCCCATTTTTAAAGAATTTTATAAATCATATCCATGGACCACACTGACCAGAAGTTCCTCCACCCTCCCTTTAAAAGATTTCACGGTCATCCCTTTAAACGGCTCAATTACTCTAATCCTGAGTTCAAGGCTGACTACAGCAGCTCGTTAGCAACCTGCAGAGTGTGTGGGAACGAGTTTATTACTATTATTTGGACATTTTTATCTGTGCTTACATGGTAAAGAAAAATGTTGCCGCATTGGAGCAATAAATAAACATATCAGATTTCATGAGTAATTGCTGTAGAAATAATTCGACAAGGATGGACCAATTATCGGTGTGGAGCACTGACACGGATTGTGAAATGGCTTGCTAACTCTCTCTCCATACGTTTTTTGTTTTCCAATACGCGGGTGCACAGCCAATTTCAACATTGGTTGTCAGTCAAACTCTGCAACTTGCAAAACTATTTGATGGTGGCTCTTTCCCTGAAGCTGAAGGCATATCGTGGTTTTGAACTGCGACATGGCAGGAAAAGGTAAAATATTGGCCATGCAAAACGTCGTTTTGGTTGTTCCCAATCTGTAATTGTAAACGGCTGACCCCGTGACTTTGTTTAGTAAAAGGAGTAAGGGGGAGCTAAGAAAGTTTGCATTCATTGCTGTGCATGAAAGGACTGAAAGTCCATGAAATTGTCATGATACTGTAATTCTAAACGTATCTTGAAAAAAACAACAAACAATGATGTCATACAACCTCAGATTTGGGGTTATAAAAGGGTATGTATGACTCATAAGGCTTTTAATATCCTTCAAGAATCAATGGGCATAATGTCTGTATAATGTATAATGTATTAATATAATAACTCAAGGATCTCTTACAACATAAACCGTTAGTCCTAGTCACTTTCAATAACAACTCTTGTCAGCTTTGTGTCATTATCCAATTAGGCCTACACACAGTACCATTGTCACAAAACACAATAAGGAATTATATCCAACACTTGTGGCTGGGGGCAGTGGGCACATTGTCAAACAGTCCATTTATCACAGCTGTTCTACTCAATATGGCATCTTATGGTTCCATGTAGGCCTATCATACCTTAATGTACCCTATAGGCCTATCATACCTTAATGTACCCTATAGGCCTATCATACCTTAATATACCCTATAGGCCTATCATACCTTAATATACCCTATAGGCCTATCAGACCTTAATGTGCCCTATAGGCCTATCATACCTTAATGTACCCTATAGGCCTATCATACCTTAATATACCCTATAGGCCTATCATACCTTAATATACCCTATAGGCCTATCAGACCTTAATGTGCCCTATCACACCTTAATGTACCCTATAGACCTATCAGACCTTAATGTACCATATAGGCCTATCATACCTTAATGTACCCTATAGGCATATCATACCTTAATGTACCCTATAGGCCTATCATACCTTAATATACCCTAAAGGCCTATCATACCTTAATGTACCATACCGGCCTATCATACCTTAATGTGCCCTTTAGGCCTATCATACCTTAATATACCCTATAGGCCTATCATACCGTAATATACCCTATAGGCCTACCATACCTTAATGTACCCTATAGGCCTATCATACCTTAATGTGCCCTTTAGGCCTATCATACCTTAATATACCCTATAGGCCTATCAGACCTTAATGTGCCATTTAGGCCTATCATACCTTAATGTACCATATAGGCCTATCATACCTTAATATACCCTATAGGCCTATCATACCTTAATGTGCCCTTTAGGCCTATCATACCTTAATATACCCTATAGGCCTATCATACCTTAATATATCCTATAGGCCTATAAGACTTTAATGTACCCTATAGGCCTATCACACCTTAATGTACCCTATAGGCCTATCATACCTTAATGTACCCTATATCCCTATCATACCTTAATATACCCTATAGGCCTATCAGACTTTAATGTACCCCATAGGCCTATCATACCTTAATGTACCCTATAGGCCTATCATACCTTAATATATCCTATAGGCCTATCAGACCTTAATGTACCCTATAGGCCTATCATACCTTAATATACCCTATAGGCCTATCATACCTTAATGTACCCTATAGGCATATCAGACCTTAATGTACCCTATAGGCCTATCAGACCTTAATGTACCATATAGGCCTATTACATATTAATGTACCCTGTAGGCCTATCACACCTTAATGTACCTATAGGTCTACCACACCTTAATGTACCCTGTAGGCCTATCATACCTTACTGCACCTTATAGGCCTATCAGACCTTAATATACCCTATAGGCCTATTATACCTTACTGTACTATGTAAGCCTATCATACCTTAATGTACCCTATAGGCCTATCATACCTTTTATATAATCTGTAGGCCTATCATGCATTACTGTACCTTGTAGGTAGTACAATCATGTCCAGGCTGAAACCAATACCTGCCCAACGCCTGGCCAAATTTCAATAATCTTATCCAATATGTTAATAATACTGTTGTTTCATTAGCCATCTCAGTGGCCTTGTGGTTAGAGTGCCCCTCTTAGATTGGAAGGTTTGGAGTTCGCTCCTCGGCTGGGTCATACCAAAGACTGTAAAAATGGGACAGAATGCGTCTCTGCTTGGCACTTGGCATTAAGGAGATAGATTGGGGGTAAGTCCCTGCGAAAGACTAGTGTCCTGTCTAGGGGGTGTACTTGTACATCAAGCTGCCTCACGCTACAGAAACAGGAGATGGGCTCCTGCTCCTACGAGCCATTCCAGCTCATGCAAGGCTATTTACTTACTCTTGTTTCATTACTGTCGATGAATATTGGCCCATTTTTTGAGTAATTGACACAATATTAAAGAGTAGGTCACTTGATAGATATTGAAGACTGTGAAAAGAAATGGTCCACCACATTTTATACACACAGTAGTGCATAGCAACCACATAACAATAACCTAGATAATGAACTTGGTAAATGAATGGTGACTATCTTCTCTCTGTCTCCTGCAGAGGATGGCGTCTCCTTGGCCGGCTCGGTTGCCGGGGACAAGTCCGACACCCTCGGCTCTGCTGCCTCGGGCAAGAAGAGGGGTGGTGGACAGAAGAAGCAGATACAAGCCAACAAATCTGCTCTCCGAGCCCCTCGAGCCCTCTGCTGCCTCACCCTCAGTAACCCCATCCGCATGGCTGCCTTAGCCCTTGTTGAATGGAAATATCCTTCAATGATGGTGTGTGTGTGTGTGTGTGTGTGTGTGTGTGTGTGTGTGTGTGTGTGTGTGTGTGTGTGTGTGTGTGTGTGTGTGTGTGTGTGTGCGCGCGTCAGAGCATTTAAACCCCCTACTGTGTTGAGAGACCCTATTAAAGTTATCTCAATCGCTTACAAGCATTTTGTGGAACAAATGTTGATTTTCAAAACAGGAGTCTACCAGACACAGAACTCTGTGGCCTTTTGCAAAACAGTAAATGCATTTTCAAAATGCAGTGGCCTTCTCAAAACATAAATACATTCATCCTAACTATATTATACCACCAAAATTCCAAATACATTTATCAAAAGAGTGCAACCAGACTTATCTCTTGAGTCCAAGCAGGCAAAACAGAAAGTTAGTCTGTCTTTTAAAAATCCCAGTAGATCAGTACATTTTCTTTGTCGTCAGTAAATCATGACGATCAAAACCGGAAGTACAACTATCCAAAGGTGCAGAATTATGATCAATTACTCTCTTTTTATGCATATTTCATCAAACAATGTCATACACGTCAAATCAAATATTATTCCTTGTAAAAAAATCAGATTTTAAATAAGGACATTGTGTGCAGGATTCAATTGTTGTGATCATCACAATCCGATTCCATGTATTTAATTCGTAGTCTGGTTTGCTCATAGAAACACAAAATAGAAATAAGGATACTGTAGGTGATTTCAAGAGAGTAACTCAACTGATATGAATGTATAGGCCTCAATCCACACCAAAACAAAGCTCTATAATGTAGGGCTGGGATGATACCAATATCGCAATACTCGTTTGTGTCGTGTCAAGGAAACAAAACACGAAGCGGATTTAACTTCTTTAGGAAACTGCCCTAATGTTGGAAACAAATGTCATTTTGTTGTCATCCAGAATCACATTTATTTATTATTAAGCTGTCGCACACAACATTTTACATACAGCAGGTTTGTAAAGGACCAAAGGGTCAGATATGCTTTGTGTTTTAATATTGCGATACTGGTATTGTCACGGCCCTACTATAATGGAAGGCCAAAATGTTGGAGATGATGACTTAGGAGTAACCCAACTTCATTCGCTGCATCTCTGCATGTCCACAATGTTGAAAAACAATTCAGAAAGACTAGACAGTCCCAACGTAACACTGAATTTTGTATTCATTAAATTACATTTTTATTTAAAGTTTTGCAAAAAAGTGGGCTTAGTCAGGTACAAGGCAAGAAAATTATCAGAATGTCTGTAAATGTATTTGAGCATTTGATCATTGCTGTTCTGCTGTAGATACATTTCAACACAGATCCGAAATTGCTTGACGCGATTGAGAAAAACTGTAAGTCAATGATGCATTCAATGTGGTGTTTAGCATTTAACCTTAACTGTGGTCCTGCAGACCTTTTGATATCTTCATTCTACTTGCTATCTTTGCCAACTGTGTGGCCCTGGGTGTATCTAAACCCTTCCCTGAGGAGGACTCCAATTCCACCAACCACAACCTGGTGAGTTGGTGCACGGCGGCTGATAGAGGCTGAGGTGTCAATCAGGAAGATCATAGAGGCTAAAGAGAGGGTTATTTTGGGAGTGCTATACAAGGACCAAACCTGGGTTAAAATAGAGATATTTGAAATCTGATTCATTTAGCTTGCTTTGGCGCAGTTGAATCAGTGGAATACTTAAAGTGCAAAATCCATCTGGGACTCAGGCAGGCTCAAGCAAATGCTCAAACTATTTGAACCATTTCAAATACTATTTGAACCCATGTCAATGGAATCAAATGACGAGAGGCGATCAGAAAAGCCTGGAAGCCTCGCTGTGAGACGTGGCATATCAAAGGATGTATCAAAATACTATGGAAAACAGGTAGATTACAACAGTTTCAGAGAAGTTAGGGGTGTTATCGTAAAGTGTCAAGCCCCTCAACTCCCCCAGTACACAACCTCATCATGCCGAGTCTGTCTAGTCCATCTGCTTGGCTGTGGGGCAGGACAGTGGTTGGTTGGTACTGTATTTAAATCCCTCCGGCGTGGATCCCTTTATTGGATTAGACTTGTGGAAGGGAACTCAGGCTGAAGTCTGACACTTCACTGTAATACCCCCCTCCCTACCAAAGGGATTCCAGTATGAAATCTTTACGGTAGTTTACAGCACATTAACACTCATAAATAACATACACTATATATACTCAAGTATGTAGACACCCCTTCAAATGAGTGGATTCTGCTATTTCAGCCACACCTGTTGCTGACAGGTGTATAAAAACGAGCACACCGCCATGCAATCTCCATAGCTAACATTGGCAGTAGAATGGTCTTACCTAAGAGCTCAGTGACTTTCAATGTGACACCATCATAGGATGCCACCTTTCCAACAAGTCAGTTCATAAAATTTCTGCCCTGCTAGAGCTGCCCCGGTCAACTGTAAGTGCTGTTCTTGTGAAGTGGAAATGTCTAGGAGCAATAACGGCTCAGCAGCAATGTGGTAGGCCACACAAGCTCACAGAACGGGACCGCCGAGTGCTGAAGCGCGTTACACATAAAAATCGCCTGTCCTCGATTGCAAAACTCACTACTGAGTTCCAAACTGCCTACAGAAGCAACGTCAGCAGATTAACTGTTCGTTGGGAACTTAATGAAATGGGCCGAGCAGGCGCACACAAGCCTAAGATCACCATGCAGAATGCCAAGAGTCGGCTGGAGTGGTGTAAAGCTCGCCGCCATTGGACTCTGGAGCAGTAGCAACACGTTCTCTGGAGTGATGAATCACACTTCACCATCTGGCAGTCCAACGAATCTGGATTTGGCGGATGCTAGGAGAACGCTACCTGCCCGAATGCATAGTGCCAACTGTAAAGTTTGGTGGAGGAGGAATAATGGCCTGAGACTGTTTTTCATGGTTCGGGCTAGGCCCCTTAGTTCCAGTGAAGGGAAATCTTAATGTTACAGCATACAATGACATTCTAGAGAATTCCGTGCTTCCAACTTTGTGGCTACAGTTTGGGAAAGACCCTTTCCTGTTTCAGCATGGCAATGCCCCTGTGCACAAAATGAGGCCCATACAGGAATGGTTTGTTGAGATCGGTGTGGAAGAACTTGACTGGTCTGCACATAGCCCTGACATCAACTCCATTAAACACCTTTGGGAGGAATTGGAACGCCTCATCAAAAGAGAACCACCATGCTCTCCCAGAAGCTTGGCTGGTGTGTAAAACCCGCAAATTCAGGCAAACAAAAAGGTGTGGTTCCCATCTTGTTTGTATGAATTGGAACGCCGACTGTGAGCCATGACTAATCGCCCAACCTCAATGATGCTCTTGTGGCTGAATCGTCCCCACAGCAAAGCTCCACCATCTAGTGGAAAGCCTTGTGGAAGCTAGTGGAGGCTGTTATAGCACCAGAGGGGGGGACCAACTCCATATTAATGCCCATGATTTTGGAGAGAGATGTTCAACGAGCAGGTGTCCACATACTTTTGGTCGTACAGTATGGTGTTAAGAAATACTTGTAGGGTAATTTTCCTCACTTCAGTTACTACAGCTGTCCTGATTTGAATAGAATGAAGCAATCGCTGTCTCCATTCATTGCACTACAGCCTATCGTTCCATAGTGAAGGTACTGTACCTTCTAATCTGTCACATCACCTTGTTTGACCACGATGCTATAGCCAGCTTTTGGCTGCATTCCTATTCCAGCCTGATGCCTAGCGACTGTGGTGCCAAAGATTAGCAGCATTAAGAAGCATTAGTCCAAGGGTTACTGACTAGCGCTCTAGTGGCTGGCTCATTAAGCCTGTTTTGGGCTGTAAGTTAACAGGGCTGAAGCTACTGTAATCACTACCTACAGGGCAGACTCTGGCTACTTCCGAAATGGCTCCCTATTCGTGTGCACTAATTTTGACCTAAAGTATACATGTACAGTATAAGCCATCAACGTGACAGTGCCTGGCTTCCTTGCCACCCCACATGCAGTAGATACATCAGCCTTAAACATTACACCCCTGAATATAACATATGCATTGGATATTAGACAGGTGTTAACCCTGCATTATGAACATCCACAGACATCTTGTAAAAATGTCTGATTACAGTAACGGACAAATTAGGAAGTATGTATATTTGACCATGCTGTCTTCTCCCTCTCTGTGAGTGCAGGAACAAGTAGAGTATGTCTTCCTGGTCATCTTCACCATTGAAACCTTCACTAAGATCCTGGCCTATGGCTTGGTCATGCACCCTAGCGCCTACATCCGCAGTGGCTGGAATTTGCTTGATTTTGTCATCGTTGTCGTCGGGTACGCTAGCTCATGTCTCCGTTCCTCTTCTGTTACCCCCTCCATTCTGTTTATGGTGTTTTAGCTGTATTGTTGTTGTGCGGCTGTTGTTGCAGGTTGTTCAGTGTGGTTGCTGAGGGGACGGCCGACCACAAGCCTGGAGAGGCCCACCACGCAGCAGGCAAACCAGGAGGACTGGATGTCAAAGCGCTCCGAGCCTTCAGGGTGCTGCGACCCCTTAGGCTGGTGTCTGGCGTTCCCAGTAGGTTTGCGTCTCTGTGTACATGTGTGTGTGTGTGTGTGTGTGTGTGTGTGTGTGTGTTTTTCAGTAAAACCCATCTCTCTGCTGGGTGAATGTGTGTGTGTGTGTGCGTGTGTGTGTGTGTGTGTGTGTGTGTGTGTGTGTGTGTGTGTGTGTGTGTGTGTGTGTGTGTGTGTGTGTGTGTGCAGGTCTCCAGATTGTCTTGAACTCCATCATGAAGGCCATGGTTCCCCTACTCCACATTGGTCTGCTGGTCATGTTTGTCATCATCATCTATGCCATCATCGGCCTGGAGCTCTTCCTCGGCAGGATGCACAAGACCTGTTTCTACTTGGGCACAGGTACAAACTTCACTTACAACACAAACAAGTTTACTGCACTGTACTGTACATACACTGCTCTATACTGTACATATACATCCTAACACTATATTAAAGAGTTGCATTTGAGTCATTGTACACAGACATGGGTAAACAAGTTATTTGCATACAAGTTTGTTATCAGCTAATGCTTTGGAAGCCTGGATTTTATATGAGATTTCCATCTTTTTACTAAGAAGACTAAGACATTTGTCACGATGAGTGACCTCCTCATGTTGTCCTCTCTCCCAGAACTGAACGTGGATGATGACCCCACACCGTGTGCGTTTGCTGGAAATGGGCGCGATTGTGTGGGCAATGGGACAGAGTGCAGAGGACCGTGGGAGGGGCCTAACGGCGGGATCACCAACTTTGACAACATCTTTTTTGCCATGTTGACTGTGTTCCAGTGTATCACCATGGAGGGCTGGACCGATGTGCTCTACTGGGTAATATCAGCCTCTCTTTTTTTTCTTGGCTGCATCATAAATGGTACCCTACTCCCTATAGTGTGTTACTTTGACCAGAGACCTGTGGACCCTGGTCAAAGGTAGTGCACTACATAGGGAAAAAGGTGTCATTTTGAATGCACCCCTAGTACTTTCTTCCTATTCTTAACTACTGCTCTGATTTAATTTGACTTAAATTGTCTATCATCACATAAAAATGGAACAGTTTCTGATTATCTATCTATCAATCAATCAATCAATAAATCAATCAATCAATCAAATGTATTCATAAAGCCCTTTTTTAAATCAGCAGTTATCACAAAGTGCTTATACAGAAACCCAGCGTAAACCCCCCAATGCAGATTTAGAAGCACGATTAACAATTCTTAATCTCCCTCTGTCTCTTTCTGTATTCCTGCAGATGAATGATGCAATTGGCTTTGAAATACCCTGGGTGTACTTTGTCTCTCTGGTCATATTTGGCTCGTTTTTCGTACTCAACCTTGTATTGGGAGTGTTGAGCGGGTGAGTGAGTGGAAGTTTGTGTGGATGTTTGTCTTGTGTTACATTTGTGTGTGAAGGTCTTCTCCGAGTGTAGGTTGTGTGCTGACCGTCTATGTGTGCGTCTGTACATGTGTCTGTGTGTGCAGAGAGTTCTCCAAGGAAAGAGAGAAGGCCGTGGCTCGTGGAGAGCTGCAGGATGCCCAGAATAAGAAGCAGATGGAGGAGGATATGTGTGGTTACATGGACTGGCTCATCGAGGCTGAGGATGTGGATGAGGAAGGAAACAAACGTACGGATAACTGACTGACTGAGATACACACGCACATAAATAAATGCACACACATTGAAAACACAGCCTTGCACCCATATAGTCAACCTTTCCTTTGTCTCCTAACAAGGTGCTGCTGTTGCCAAGAAGAAAATGATGAAGAAGTTTGGCTGGTATAAACACAGCGAGGACGGAGGTATGATGGCCTGTCACTCTTCTCACTGTTACTGTCTGTGTATTAATGCAGGAAAACTTAAAACCGTTTTACCTCATTTCTACCAGCATGTCACATGTGCAACCAGAAGGGGAAAAAAACTCTAGACCACCTTCATCGTCCCCACAGAGGCTGTACGTTCATATCCCAACCACAAGTCATGGATTACAGGCAACATCCGCACCGAGCTAAAGGGTAGAGCTGCTGCTTTCAAGGAGCGAGACACTAATCCGGACGCTTATAAGAAATCCCGCTATTTTATTTTTATTTTTTTATTTCACCTTTATTTAACCAGAATCCAATTCGCTATGCCCTCCGACGAACCATCAAACAGGCAAAGCGTCAATACAGGAATAAGATTGAATCCTACTACACCGCCTCTGAAGCTTGTCAGATGTGGCAGCGCTTGAAAACCATTACATATTACAAAGGGAAGAGCAGCCGCGAGCTGCCCAATGATACAAGCCTATCAGACAAGCTAAATGGCTTCTATGCATGCTTCGAGGCAAGCAACACTGGAGCATGCATGAGAGCACAAGCTGTTCTGTGTGATCACACTCTCCGTAGCCAATGTGAGTAAGACCTTTAAACAGGTCAACATTCACAAGGCCACAGGGCCAGACGGATTCCCAGGACATGACCAACTGGCAAGTGTCTTCACTGACTCTCAGGCGTGCATGCTTAGTCCCCTCCTGTACTCCCTGTTCACCCACGACTGCATTACTCCAACACCATGATTAAGTTTGCTGACGACACAACAGGCCTGATCATCAACAATTATCAGACAGCATATAGGGAGGAGGTCAGAGATCTGGCAGTGTGGTGCCAGGATAACAACCTCTCCCTCGTGATCAAGACAAAGGAGCTGATCGTGGACTACAGGAAGAGGAGGGCCGAACATGCCCCCATTCACATCTGTAGTGGAGCGGGTCGAGAGCTTCAAGTTCCTTGGTGTCCACATCATCAACAAGCTATCATGGTCCAAACACACCAAGTCAGCTGTGAAGAGGGCACGATGACATAAGAGGGCACGACCCCCCCCCCCCCCCCCTCCCGTTTTGAGGATCTGGGATCTGTTATTTTATTATTTTATTGTAGAACCTTTTCATATTTTGCAAATATTTTCTCACTCTGCAATATTCTTTAAGGGCTTGTAAGTAAGCATTTCACTGTAAGGTCTCTCTGTAAGGCTCTCTGTGATCTAAT
Source organism: Oncorhynchus nerka (assembly GCF_034236695.1). Lineage (NCBI taxonomy): Eukaryota > Metazoa > Chordata > Actinopteri > Salmoniformes > Salmonidae > Oncorhynchus > Oncorhynchus nerka. The sequence continues at coordinate 35,629,564 of NC_088415.1, forward strand.
CTATGGCTCTGTTATGTGTTCAACAGAATCGGATTCAGACTCTGAATTTGAAGCATATCTAGATGACGACAATGGCTGCTGCGCATCTCTTATGTAATGAAATAAACAAATGTATTTGAATTTCATTCTTTGTTAATTAGATGTCATTGTTATCAATGTTGTCATGTAATGCTTCTTTCTCCTTTTTCAGGGCTAAAATGATGGCCAACAGTTTCTGGTAAGTTGAGTAGGATAGCTCAGTTGTGCCTCTGACTATGATTCAATTATATGACATGCTATTTTATCAAATCGATTCTTTAGTGAATAACAGTTCAAAGTTCATACGAAGTTGACATAATCAGCTCGTGCTGTATTCTGGCTGGTCCAGTTGAAATTCACCATTCCAGTGTGGGGATCTGGTCTCGTACATTTTGTTAGATAGAGTAGTCTTTCAACCGTTCGCAACCACAAGCCGGGGTTTGCTTAGTCTAACGTGAATTTGGTCACAGGGGTTTTTGTACTGGGGAAGAGAAGGGCGTGTTTCATCCCTCTCCAACCAATGTCTGTTCACTTGGGCGTGGCCACTGAGTGAGCATAAGTTTACTTATGAAAACAATTCTCTCATTTAGAAGCTAAAATCAGATTTCGTCATCTCACAAATAGTTTCATATTTAAACATTTAAATTGCGCAACAATTCCATGTGAATCGGATAACTACAATGTGTAGACTTTCCAAGATACAATTTATGTCATCCTATCATCAGATATAATGTCCCAGACAACAACTGATCTGACATCATATTCTTTAAGTACCAATGGACACTTTCAAATGGTTGAGAAAGGGAATTATTGTTTCATTCCCCAACCTTTTGATGTTACCATACTTTCTCTGTGGTACAAAGGGCTTTCCAAGAGTCCATTCTGTAGAGTGGAGAGAAAAGGGGGAAAGGTATTTATGGGGGGAGTCATAAACCTCACCCAACAGGGCAATGTCATGACAGTTCTAAGAATATACACAATATTGTTTTATTTCCTGTTTTTTTTAAATGAGAAAGTACACTACAGACTTTTGACAAAGCCGGTTTCTGACCCTTCCGCTCCTCATGCAACTTGTCTCCTGTCTCTCACTTCACTCAGTGAACAGCTATGCCAACTGAACCACGCCTTTCGGAAGAACTGTCGTGTAGCAGTCAAATCCCAGAACTTCTACTGGCTGGTGCTTCTTCTGGTGTTTCTCAACACTGCAGCCAGCGCCTCTGAACACTACGGCCAGCCCAAGTGGCTCACTGAGATGCAGGGTCAGGATACACTCTCTTCTCTACATCTCTTCCTGTTATTTGTTCTCTCTCCACCTACCTGTATCTGGTCTTTTCTATTTGTTTCTGCTTGTTCTCCTCCCCTCTTTCCTTTTCTCTACGTCATTTTCTCCCTAATTCAGCAGGATGAAATGTTGACATAGACGTCAGGAAAAATATACATAAATACATAAATAACCTTTATTTTCCTTGGTCTTTCCTTCAGAGCGGGCCAATAAGATCCTGTTGATGTTGTTCACGCTGGAGATGCTGTTAAAGATGTACAGTTTCGGTTTCCAGATCCACTTCATGGCTCTGTTTAACCGCTTCGACTGCTTCGTGGTGTGTGGTGGCATCCTGGAGACAGTCTTGGTAGAGTTGCAAATCATCCCTCCCATCGGCATCTCTGTGCTGCGCTGTGTCCGCCTGCTCAGGGTGTTCAAAGTGACACGGTCGGTAACTGCTAGCTTGGTCCCAGTTCTGTTTGTGTTGTCTTGCTCATATTGCCTACGGTCTTGTTAGCCTGGTCCCAGATCTGTTTGGTCTGTCTTGCTTGCTTTGTTCCAGTTCTGTTTGTGTTGTCTTGCTAGCTTGGTCCCAGATCTTTCCAGAATACGCTGCTATGCAAGTCAGACGCACTTCTGAAAGAACTATATGGAATGTCACTCAGCAATTGATACATTTCATGCATGCATTCAGTATGGAAGGCTACTACATACCTCATACCCTCAAACACTGAAACTATCTGTTTCCTGTTTAGGCACTGGGCAGCCCTATCAAACCTGGTCAATTCCCTGCTCAACTCCATGAAGGCTATCTGCTCCCTGCTGCTCCTGCTTTTCCTCTTCCTCATCATCTTCTCCCTGCTGGGGATGCAGCTGTTTGGGGGCAAGTTCAACTTTGATGAGACTCAGATGAAGAGAAGCACGTTTGACACTTTTCCCCAGGCCCTGCTCACCTGCTTCCAGGTAGAATTCTAACACTAATTCTAACACTACTATCGAATTCTCCATACTTTTCATTACAGTCGCCCTCTCTCTGTCTCTGTCTCTCTCTCGTTCCCTGTCTCTGTCTCTCTCTCTATTCAATTCAATTCAATTCAATTCAAGGGCTTTATTGGCATGGGAAACATCTCTCTCTGTCTCTCTCTGTCTCTCTCTCTGTCTGTCTCTCTCTCTCTCTCTCTCTCTCTCTCTCTCTCTCTCTCTCTCTCTGTGTGTCTCTATTTCTATGTATCTCTCTCTCTCTTTCTTTCTTTCACTCTCTCTCTCTCCCCCCTCTCTCCCTCTCCTTTTCTCCTCTGTAGATCCTTACAGGAGAGGACTGGAATGCTGTGATGTATGATGGGATCATGGCTTATGGCGGGCCAGTCTTCCCACAGATGATTGTGTGTGTCTACTTCGTCTCCCTCTTTGTTGTCGGCAACTGTATCCTTTCTGTTAACCGAGACAGGGAGAGTTGGTTATATATATCAAGTCTGCTTTTGTACAATTTACTTATTTATTTTTTATTTAACCTTTATTTAACTAGGCAAGTCAGTTAAGAACAAAATCTTATTTACAATGACGGCCTACAAAGCTATTGAATGTACACACACCTCTATCAATACCGACTGTACTCTATAAGATCGGTATTCACTGTTGTCAAGCTCTTGGTCAATTCCTTGATATCTCTTGATTAGATATCCTGCTGAATGTCTTCTTGGCTATCGCTGTGGACAACTTGGCAGGTGGCGATGGTGGAAAAAAGCAAGTAGAGTAAGTATCACAGAAGCCAAAAAAATGAAATGTATAACTTGATGATCTGGTTATATTACTGGACAGAGCTAAGTAGCATCAGTAATGATGAGAATAAGTAGACATAACTTGATGGTCTGGTTATATTACTGGACATAGCTAAGTAGCATCAGTAATGAGGAGAATAAGTAGACCTAACTTGATGGTCTGGTTATATTACTGGACATAGCTAAGTAGCATCAGTAATGAGGAGAATGAGTAGACATAACTTGATGGTCTGGTTATATTACTGGGCATAGCTAAGTAGCATCAGTAATGAGGAGAATAAGTAGACATAACTTGATGGTCTGGTTATATTACTGGACATAGCTAAGTAGCATCAGTAATGAGGAGAATAAGTAGACATAACTTGATGGTCTCGTTATATTACTGGACATAGCTAAGTAGCATCAGTAATGAGGAGAATAAGTAGACATAACTTGATGGTCTGGTTATATTACTGGACATAGCTAAGTAGCATCAGTAATGAGGAGAATAAGTAGACATAACTTGATGGTCTGGTTATATTACTGGACATAGCTAAGTAGCATCAGTAATGAGGAGAATAAGTAGACATAACTTGATGGTCTGGTTATATTACTGGACATAGCTAAGTAGCATCAGTAATGAGGAGAATAAGTAGACATAAATTGATGGTCTGGTTATATTACTGGACATAGCTAAGTAGCATCAGTAATGAGGAGAATAAGTAGACATAACTTGATGGTCTGGTTATATTACTGGACATAGCTAAGTAGCATCAGTAATGAGGAGAATAAGTAGACATAACTTGATGGTCTGGTTATATTACTGGACATAGCTAAGTAGCATCAGTAATGAGGAGAATAAGTAGACATAACTTGATGGTCTGGTTATATTACTGGACATAGCTAAGTTGCATCAGTAATGAGGAGAATAAGTAGACATAACTTGATGGTCTGGTTATATTACTGGACATAGCTAAGTAGCATCAGTAATGAGGAGAATAAGTAGACATAACTTGATGGTCTGGTTATATTACTGGACATAGCTAAGTAGCATCAGTAATGAGGAGAATAAGTAGACATAACTTGATGGTCTGGTTATATTACTGGACATAGCTAAGTAGCATCAGTAATGAGGAGAATAAGTAGACATAACTTGATGGTCTGGTTATATTACTGGACATAGCTAAGTAGCATCAGTAATGAGGAGAATAAGTAGACATAAATTGATGGTCTGGTTATATTACTGGACATAGCTAAGTAGCATCAGTAATGAGGAGAATAAGTAGACATAACTTGGTGGTCTGGTTATATTACTAGACATATCTAAGTAGCATCAGTAATGAGGAGAATAAGTAGACATAACTTGATGGTCTGGTTATATTACTGGACATAGCTAAGTAGCATCAGTAATGAGGAGAATAAGTAGACGGTGGACAAAAGCAAAGTGGTGAATTAATGGTTTTGCAGAGAGAAAAAGGATGATGAAGAGGACTGGGACGAAGATGAAGACAAAGAGGAAGATGCGGCGGTATGTACCGAAATATTGTTTCAGGGGACCAACACAGTACAATATTTTCTACAGCAGCTACTCTTATGGGCTGCAACCTTATATAACCGATAATGGTTTAGAAGGAGTGTCTGTGCTCCTCAGTGTTTTAAAAATAAAAGAGAATCTCATGTTTGCATTTCTTTTTTGCTCGCTCGTTCCTTGTGCAGAATGAGATGGATGACTGGGAGGAGAATGAGGAGTTGAGAGCCATCGAGGGTCTGGAGGGTAAGTGTCGTTCCGTACACCTCAGAAGGGTTCTCGTCAGACTGTGTGACACATGGATTGCTCTCTAAATCGACTGATCTGATCAACTCCCCTCTCTAGGAATCATGCCTGTGAAGCCTGAATCCGCTCCAAAAGAGAAGATTGAACCCATTCCAGATGGGAGCTCCTTCTTCATTCTTGGAAAAAGAAACTGGTAAGTCACAGCCAAGGAGCCCTATGGACCCTGGTCAAAAGTAATGCACTATATAGGGAATTGTGTGCCATTTCAAAGTACTCATATCACTTGCATCGTCTCTCCTCTCCCTTCAGCCTCCGAGTGGCCTGTCACAACCTCATCCACCACTCCTACTTCACCAACCTCATCCTCGTCTTCATCATCGCCAGTAGTATTTCTCTGGCCGCTGAGGATCCAATCAGAGCTCACTCCTTTAGGAACAACGTATGGCAACATTTTAAAAATAAATCCCTCTCGATATCTACTCAGCCAACTCTCAGTCCCGCCCTCACAACCAAGCACTAGCGCCCAATCAACATCTATAGTCTATAACCGGCATTCAAAACTACCGTTCACACTCTCACTCATTCAGTTGTATAACTGACTAGGTATCACCCTCTTTCCCTTTCCACCACCAAATAGTGTTTCTGAATTGTTGCCATGATGCTGACGTAGGATATCTTCTATATCTTCAGATGCTTGGCTACGCTGATTATGCGTTCACCTCCATATTCACTGTGGAAATCATACTGAAGGTAAAATGTGACCAGATATGCAAATGAAATGGGTCAAGCACTTTTGGGATCATACTACGTTTTGGAATGTTACTTCATTGTGAATTGACAATGATCTGCATAGGCTATCTTTCCTTCAGGCAGTAGATCTACGTCTATCTATAAACATATATGGGAGTGCACATGGCAGTGTAAATAGCATTTAAAAACCCTCTTAACTCTTGTGATTTTTCTCCCTCTCCAGGTGACGGTTTTTGGTGCGTTCCTTCATCCTGGTTCCTTCTGTAGGAATGCCTTCAACCTCCTGGACCTTTTGGTTGTCAGTGTGTCTCTCGCGTCCTTCTTCCTCCAGTGAGTACCTGTCGGGATGTTATCCAAGTGGGCTCGAACCTCAGGCACATAGCTGAAAAGCTTGTGCCTGAAGTCGAGCAGGAGTCCCATTGACAGTATGGTACAACCATTTTCAACCAACCTTTACTTAGCGGTACTGTCTTTGTTATTCTCATAAACTTCTGCTTCCATTTGCAGTTGGAACTCCAGAAACCAGAGAATAGATATTAAATTAACTTTTTGTAGAGAGTGAGAAATGGCCTCTCACATGTGTCAATCTTTGTTTGTGTTGTTTGGATCGCACTGTGTGACGCCTTATTCTACATGTGGCTGTTTCGCTTACAAATGACTAGTTCCTGCTGAGCTGTTGTGAAATGCCTGATGTCTGGCAGCTAAAATGGTGAGGAAACTCCTCATACAGCACAGACATTTCAGTTCATATTTTTCTGAATATTCTCAGCTTTTTGGATTCCAGCTGCAACTATGAACAGAAGTTTGTAAGACACTGGTGTCTTCTGAATCAAGAACGAAGAAAGTATCGCCAAGTAAATGTTGGTTGAAAACAACTGTACCAAGACTAGTGGACCACCGACTCAAAGGCCATCACAAGCTAGTTAGCTAGCTATACAGATGAATGTAAGATTTGATCAGCTATCGGTGTGTGTGTGTGTGTGTGTGTGTGTGTGTGTGTGTGTGTGTGTGTGTGTTGTTATGTATACTGTATTTTTTGTATCTTACGAAATACATACTCTGGCTACACAATACATTTCCCATTTGCAAAGACAATACATGTTGAATTGAATTGGTTCTGTCCTAAAAGGGACATTGGAAGGATGATGAACTGCCGTTCCTTTACAGGTCAATGGACAGTATTGGCCCTGGTTATATAGACATAATACTGTAACAGCACTCTCTGCAGGTCAGACAAGAAAAGTGCTGTGTGGATCATTCCAACACTCGTATCTGCTTCTCTTATACTCTCAGTTCCAGCGCTATCTCTGTGGTCAAGATTTTCAGGGTACTCAAAGTGCTCAGGCCTCTTCGAGCAATCAACAGAGCCAAGGGACTCAAGGTAATCATTTGACCACTTTAACCATCTCTCTCTCTTTCTCTCTCTCTCAATTGAATTCAAATGGCTTTATTGGCATGGGAAACACACGTTTGCATTGCCAAAGCAAATGGAATAGACAAAAGGGAAACATGAGTAAACATTACACTTACAAACGTTTTAAAAGAATATAGACATTTCAAATGTTACATTATTGGTTATGTACGGTGTTGTAACAATGTGCAAGTAGTTCAATTATGAATGGGAGAACAAATAGAACAATCAGATAAATATAGGTTGCATTTACAATGTTGTTTGTACTCCATTGTTTGCCCCTTTCTCATGGAAACGGGCCACAAATCTTTCTGCTGTGATGCACACTGCAGTATTTCAGTGTTTTATTTCTTTTCAAATTCTTTGTGGGTCTGTGTGATCTGTGAGAAATATGTGTCTCTAACGTGGTCATACATTTGGCAGGAAGTTAGAAAGTGCAGCTCAGTTTCCACCTCAATTTGAGGACAGTGGGCAAATAGCTTGTCTTCCTATAGCGGCTTCTCTCAATGGTAAGGCTATGCTCACCGAGTCTGTACATAGTCAATGATTTTCTTAGTTTGGGGTCAGTCACAGGGGTCAGGTATTCTGCCACTGTGTACTCTCTGTTTAGGGCCAGATAGCATTCCAATTTGCTCCGTTTTTTCTTTGATTCTTTCCAGTGTACCAAATAGTTATCTTTTTGCTTTCTTATCATTTGGTTGTGTCTAAATGTGTTTCTATCCTGGGGCTCTGTGGGGTCTGTTTGTGTTTGTGAACAGAGCTCCAGAACCAGCTGGCTTAAAGGACTCTTCTCTAGGTTTATCACTCTGTAAGTGAGGGCTTTGTGGTGGAATGTGTGGGCATCGCTTCCTTTTAGGTGGTTGTAGAATTGAACAGCTCTTTTCTGGATGTTGATAACTAGTGGGTATAGTCCTAATTCTGATCTACATGCATTGTTTGGGGATTATGCGTTGTAGACAAAGTATATTTTTTGCAGAATTCTGCAGGCAATCTCTCAGTTTGGTGTTGGTCCCATTTTTGTTAATTCTTGGTTGGTGAGTGGACCCCAGACCTTACAACCATAGAAGGCAATGGGTTCGATAACTGCTTTAACTATTTTTTGCCAGATCCGTATTGGGGTGTTGAGTTTTATATTCCTTTGGATGGCATAGAAGGCCCTCTTTCCTTCTCTCTTAGATCGTTCACAGCCTTATGGAAGTTACCTGTGGTGTTGATGTTTAGGCTGAGGTAGGTGTAATTCTTTGTGTGCTCTAGGGCAACAGTGTCTAGATAGAATTTGTATTTGCTGTCTTTGCTACTGGACCTTTTTTGGAACAGCATTATTTTTGTCTTATTGAGACTCACTGTCAGGGCCCAAGTCTGACAGAATCTGTGCAGAAGATCTAGGTGCTGCAGTAGGCCCTCCTTGGTTGGGGACAGAAGCACCAGATCATCTGCAAACAGTAGACATTTGATTTCAGAGTTCAGTAGGGTGAGGTCTGGTGCTGCAGACTGTTCTAGTGCCCTCGCCAATTCATTGATAAATATGTTGAAGAGGGTGGGGCTCAAGCTGCATCCCAGTCTCAGCCCACGGCCCTGGGGAAAGAAATCTGTGTGTTTATTGCCAATTTTTACTGCATACTTGTTTGTGTACATTGATTTTATAATGTCATATGCTTACCCCCCAACACTGATTTCCATCAATTTGTATAGCAGACCCTGTTGCCAAATTAAGTATAACACTTTTTTGAAATCAACAAAGCATGAAAAGACTTTCGTTTGCTTTTGTTTTGCTTTGATTGTTTGTCAACAATTGTGTGCAGGGTGTACACATGGTCTGTCGTATGGTATTTTGGTAAGAAGCCAATTTGACATTTCCTCAGGACATTGTTTTCACTGAGGAAATGTCTGAGTCTTCTGTTGATGATACTCCTGGGGATTTTTCAGAGTTTTCTGCTGACCCATATTCCACTGTAATTATTGGGGTCAGATTTGTCTTCACTTTTGTGGATTGGGTTGATTGGGCCTTGGTTCCAAATATTAGGGAAGATACCAGAGTTGAGGATCATGTTGAAGAGTTTAAGAATAGTCCACTTGAATTTGTGGCCTGTATATTTGAGCATTTTGTTTAGTATACAATCAACACCAACGTTTTGGGTTGGAGGGTTTTTATTTTGTCCTGTAGCTCATCCAATGTAATTGGATAATCCAGTGGCTTTGGTAGTCTTTAATAGCTAGTTGTAAATTTTGTAAATGATCATGCATATATTTTTGCTCTTGGTTCTTTCTTATATTTCCCGAAAAGATTGGAGAAGTGGTTTACCCATACATCTCCATTTTGGATAGATAACTCTTTGTGTTGTTGTTTGTTTAGTGTGTTCCAATTTTCCCAGAAGTGGTTAGATTCTATGGATTATTCAATCCCAATGAGCTGTTTTCTGTCATGCTGTTCCTTCTTTTTTTCTGTATTTCTCTCACACACACTCTCTCTCTCTCTCTCTCTCTCTCTCTCTCTCTCTCTCTCTCTCTCTCTCTCTCTCAAATAACTGTACAAACGTGCTCTTGTGTCTGCGCTTTTGCTGACAGAACGTAGTGCAGTGCGTGTTTGTGGCAATCAAAACCATCGGAAACATCTTGATCGTCACGACGCTCCTCCAGTTCATGTTTGCTTGTATTGGAGTGCAGCTCTTCAAGGTACTTGGTCATTGCTTATTTGAAAACACTCCGTGTGGTGCCTTCTCGTTATAAAGTCATGTTTGTCTGCTCTGTGTGTTACAGGGAAGATTCTACAGTTGCACCGATGAAGCTAAACACACTCCATATGAGTGCATGTAAGACTTTTATTTTGTCTTTCTCTTAGCCAATGCCTCACTCAAATTCCTGTCATTACATACTATATTTTATTACTAATAAGCATAGATTTGTGTGTGTGTGTGTGCGTGCGTGCGTTTTGTGTTTTAGGGGGACGTTTGTGGTGTATAAGGATGGTGATATGAATCACCCTATGGTGAGAGAGAGGAAATGGCAAAACAGTGAATTCAACTTTGACAATGTGCTGCAGGGCATGCTGGCCCTGTTCACTGTGTCTACATTTGAAGGCTGGCCACAGTGAGTACTAAGACCACGCATGAGTACATACGATGACTATCTGTTTATTCAGTAAAGCTGTTGTTCTTGTGTAAATATCTCTTATTATAAACTCGTAGGCTGCTGTACAAGGCCATCGACGCCAATGCTGCGAACCACGGCCCTATCTACAACTACCGTGTAGAAATCTCCATATTCTTCATTATCTACATCATCATCATCGCCTTCTTCATGATGAACATCTTCGTGGGCTTCGTCATCATCACGTTCCGTGAACAGGGAGAATCTGAGTTCAAAAACTGCGAACTGAACAAAAATCAAGTTAGTTGTTTTCCTTGAATAACTTATTACGACACTCATCATAATCACAAAGCTACTGTACCATATTATCATGTGAAAGCCCTTCAGTCTACTGATATTGCGAGTTTTCACTTCACTTCCCACCTTCTCTGTGTCTCCTGTCCTGCCCTCCACAGAGACAGTGTGTACAGTACGCTCTGAAAGCCCTTCAGTCTACTGATATTGCGAGTTTTCACTTCACCTCCCACCTTCTCTGTGTCTCCTGTCCTGCCCTCCACAGAGACAGTGCGTGCAGTACGCTCTGAAAGCCAAGCCCATCAAGATCTACATTCCCAGAAACCCGTCCCAGCTGAAGTTCTGGAAGATCATCGCCTCCAGCCAGTTTGAGTACATCATGTTTGTCTTAATTCTTCTCAACACCCTCACCTTGGCTGTGCAGGTACAATAATCATAATGTACACATCATGTATATTACAACAGGAATAAGATTGTAAATCGTGTTTCTAGAAAATGATTGGAAATATTTTACATCGTTTATCACGAGGAAGATAAATTCAAATTCAAATAAATGAATGTCCTCTCCCTGCAGCATTATGAGCAGTCTAAAACATTCAACTCTGTGATGGACATCCTCAACTTGATCTTCACAGCCCTATTTACCATAGAGATGATCATCAAGCTACTGGCTCTCAGAACACATGTGAGTTCAACAGGCGTCCACTGGACACATTTTGATATAAATACTGTGTTCTAATGTTCCATGTTCTGATGTTCCGATGCCATGTTCTAATTTTCCAATTGCATGTTCTAATACCATGTTCTACTGTTCCAAAACCATGTTCAAATTTTTGTAATTATTTTAACTAGGCAAGTCAGTTAAGAACAAATTCTTATTTTCAATGACGGCCTAGGAACAGTGAGTTAAACTGCCTGTTCAGGGGCAGAACGGCAGATTTGTACCTTGTCAGCTCGGGGATTTGAACTTGCAACCATTTCTAGTTACTAGTCCAAGGCTCTAACCACTAGGCTACCCTGCCGCCCCACGTTAATGTTCCGATACCACGCTCTAATGTTCCGATACCACGCTCTAATGTTCCGATACCACGCTCTAATGTTCCAATACCACGTTCTAAAGATCCATACTATTGACGGTGTTTGTGTGTGTCTGTGTATCCAGCAATATTTCATCGATGCCTGGAACTCCTTTGACGCTCTGATTGTTGTGGGCAGTGTGCTAGACATCGTGGTCTCAGAGCTCAGTGTGAGTACTCTCTCTGTCTCTCCTTTAGCTGCTTCTTGTTTCCTCATGTCTTCCATCTTCAACCCTTCTCTTTTACTTCAGGGAAACGTGATACTTAGAAAAGGCTTGCAATATAGGCCTGCAAAACGGTTTGTGTACAGTTATTCATTGTAACATCTCTGTCTAACAAACACATAGCTTTATAAAGCGCGTGTGTGTGTTCTGTCAAATACTAAATGATATCTTATGTATATTTTCTGTTTTCTTCCTTGTCTCTGGTATCTTTGAAACTTCTCATCAATCCAGGGAGGGGACGAGGATGTTGAAGTAAGACCACGTCAGGAAAAGCAATTCTCTCTCTCTCTTTGTCTTTCTCTCTTTCTTTATCTCTGTCACTATCTGTCCCTCTCTCTCTCATTTGAAAAAAAGATCGTATATCCTTTCCCCTGTCTATCCATGAATAGTGTGAAAACAAGCAGCTGTTCTCTAAACCTCTGTGTTTCTCTCCAGGCAATCGAGGCCGCAGCCCAAGCTGCGGCTGTAGCCGTACCCGGAGCTCCGCCCGTGGCCAAGAAGGAAAGCGGAAAAGTGTCCATCACATTCTTTCGTTTGTTCCGAGTCTTGCGATTGGTCAAGCTGCTCAGCAAAGGGGAGGGCATTCGAACCCTCCTCTGGACTTTTGTCAAGTCCCTCCAGGTCAGTGCTAGGTTCAAACAGATGCCAAGACACACAGACAGAGACAGACCGACACTGGTGTATAATTTATATTTGTTAAACAAAATGTATGTCTATACATCCCCCTCTTTCACAGGCCTTGCCATATGTCGGTCTACTTATTGCGATGATTTTCTTCATCTACGCTGTGATCGGCATGCAGGTGGGTCTCCTTCCATTCATTGCATCCCTTTCTTAAGTCTTTAAAATGCAGCTGGTGACAATATGATCTGTGCTCTAACCTTTTGCAGACATTTGGAAAGATTGCTATAGATGACAACTCACATATCAACAGGAACAACAACTTCCAGACCTTCTTCATGTCTGTCCTGCTGCTCTTCAGGTGAGTTTTGCAGGACAAAGAGGTAAATAGTAGATAGTTAGAAGCTCAACCACAGTCTATTTTTCTCCCCCAGCTCTCCACTTCCATTTCTGCTCTTATTTTTCTCTCCTCTTCAACCTTTCATCTCCTCTCCTCTCCTCTCCTCTCCTCTCTTCTTCCTCCTGTATCTCCTCTCCTCTCCCCTTCCTCCTGTGTCTTCTCTCCTCTTCCTCCTGTGTCAACTTTCCTTTCCTTAGTCCTAACTTGTGTGCTCTTCTTGCAGGTGTGCCACCGGAGAGCAGTGGCAGGAGATCATGTTGGCAGCGTTGCCAGGGAGACCCTGTGACCCCGAGTCAGACTTTGAGCCCGGGGATGACAACATGTGCGGCAGCAACCTGGCTTACATCTACTTTATCAGCTTCTTCATGCTCTGCGCTTTCCTGGTGAGACAACTGTCTGTGAGAGGTGTCTTTTGCCAAAGAGAAATTCATCTCAATGAGACCAACTTGTGTACATAAAGGTTCATTAAAAAGATGTTGATTGCAGCCAATTTGAAGCAGATCAGCTGTGATTGATACACTCTTTGTTCCTCTTCTCAGATCATTAACTTGTTCATTGCTGTCATCATGGACAACTTTGAGTACCTGACCAGAGATTGGACCGTACTGGGTACTCATCACCTGGACGAGTTCAAACGAGTCTGGTCGGATTATGACCCAGAGGCGACGTAAGAGACCCCTCTCTCGATCGTTTTTTAGATTTTTCTTTTCAAATTGAAAAAGGATAAACGGGATTTGGCCTTTATTCAGGAAACCCGTTCTGTATCTCTGTCCTCTATCTTCCTTTTACTTCTTACTCTCTTCTCGTCCATCCCTTTCCCCCATTTGGTCCTTTAATTGTGCTGTTTTTGTCTGTATTGCAGGGGTCGAATCAAACATATCGATGTGGTCACTATGCTGCGCAGGATCCAGCCACCCCTTGGTTTTGGCAAACTGTGCCCCCATCGTGTGGCCTGCAAGGTAGGGCAGATCGCATTTTAATGTTAAAGGTTGAATAAATGAAATTATAATAAACGTGTTAACTTCTAATATTTATATAATTGAATGTTTGATATATGTCAGATATTGTGCAGTGAGAATTGACTCTATTTCATCTGCTTGCTTGTCCTGTTAGAGGCTGGTTGCTATGAACGTGCCGCTGCAAAGCGACGGGACAGTCACCTTCAATGCCACCCTGTTTGCGCTGGTCAGAACCTCACTCAAGATCAAGACCGAGGGTCAGTCAGGTCACATACACAGAGTGTATCATTCACACATTATTATTTAGTGCAGTGGTGCTTGGGGCCTTTACTCCTATGTTTTTAAAGGTCTTGTGTCTCTCCACTAGGGCCTGTTGACCAGGACAACGAGGAGCTCAGGGCCATCATTAAGAAGATATGGAAGCGCACTAAGCCCAAGCTCCTTGAAGAGGTCATTCCACCCCCTAGAGGTAAACCATAGGAGGTGCCATTTCAGCCAACTAGACAGACGTATTACCGTATGCTACTGTATAACCACACAGACCACTCTAATGGTAGTTTTTGCATTCTACAGAAATAAGTTACAGAAACACAGGTTTCTTTCTGTATCTCCCTATTGTCTGTGTTTTTTCTCTCTTTTAGTTCGTCTCTATCACTTGCCCATTTGCCTCCTCCCTTTGTTTAAGATGTATTTTTTTCCCTGTTCTCCTCCTCTGTTGCGATTCTTCCTGACTCAGGGGAAGAGGTGACTTGTGGGAAGTTCTATGCCAGCTTCCTGATCCAGGACTACTTTAAAAAATTCCGCAAGAGGAAGGAGCGGGAGAGGAAGAAGAAGGGAAAAGACAAGAAAGACTCACTCCAGGTATACCAGTTACCTGTTAACATGTTGTGGTAAACCGTGGGGTGTTGGGTTGAGCGTGCAGAGATTGACACAGAGACAGGGAGGCTTTATTCCATTAAAACCTGTTAGGACTCTAGGGGGAGTATTTTCATTTTTGGGAAAAAACGTTCCCGTTTTAAACGGGATATTTAGTCAGGACAAGATGCTAGAATATGCATATAATTGACAGCTTAGGATAGAAAACACTCTAACATTTCCAAAACTGTAAAGATATTTGTCTGTGAGAATAACAGAACTGATGTTGCAGGCGAAAGCCTGAGAAAAATCCAGTCCGGAAGTGCCCCATATTTTGAAAGCGCTACGTTCCAATGAGTCCCTATTGAGCTGTGAATGTGCTATCAACCAGATCACGCTTTCTACGTATTCCCCAAGGTGTCTACAGCATTGTGACGTAGTTTTACGCATTTATGTTGAAGAATAGCCGTAGGCGGCTACATTGCGCAAGTGGTCACCTGATGCCCCCAGAGAGATTCTCGCGTAAAATACAGAGGTAGCCATTACTTCAATCGGTCCTACTGAAAAACTAATTGTCCCGACGGATATATTATCGAATAGATATTTGAAAAACACCTTGAGGATTGATTATAAACAACGTTTGCCATGCTTTTGTCGATATTATGGAGCTAATTTGGAATATTTTTCACGTTTTCGTGACTGCAATTTCCGGGCGATTTCTCAGCCAAACGTGAAGAACAAACGGAGCTATTTCGCCTACAAAAATAATATTTTTTGAAAAAAGGAACATTTGCTATCTAACTGGGAGTCTCGTGAGTGAAAACATCCGAAGATCATCAAAGGTAAACGATTTAATTTGATTGCTTTTCTGATTTCCGTGACCAAGTCACCTGCTGCTAGCTGGACAAAATGCTATGCTAGGCTATCGATAAACTTACACAAATGCTTGTCTAGCTTTGGCTGTAAAGCATATTTTGAAAATCTGAGATGACAGGGTGATTAACAAAAGGCTAAGCTGTGTCTCAATATATTTCATTTGTGATTTTCATGAATAGGAATATTTTCAAGGGATATTTATGTCCATTACGTTATGCTAATTAGTGTCAGGCGACTGTCAGGCGAAAACCTCTACTGACTCTCCATCCCGCATGCGGGAGCGTAATCAGTAGAGGTTTTAAAACAACTTCACTAATACAGAAAATAAACATAACAAAGAAAATCACTGAGGTTTGGCTCGGTCCTTCTTCTCTCCTTTTGCTTGGTGTCGGTCTCTCCCCGTTCTCTCTTGTGGTATGCCACCGTGCTCCTTTTATTTGGCCTCCTTTTATTTGGCACTTTCCTCTAAGTGATCAGGGTGATGGTCAGTGATCAGGGTGAACTTCCTCCCGAGGAGGTAATACTTGAGGGTGTGCGAAAATAGCGCATCCTTCAGGGCCTGGAACGCTGCCTCTGTGTCCTCCGTCCATCGCACCAACTGGGTTAGTCGTGCCTTTGTTAAGTCTGTGAGGGGAGAAGCTATTGCGGCAAAGTTAGGTACAAATCTACTGTAGTACCCTGCTAACCCCAGGAATGACTTCACCTGCCTTTTGGTTCAGGGGGACCGGCCATTCCTTAATGGCAGCGATTTTTTTTCTTCTTGGGGTTTCACTTTTCCCCTCCCGATCTGATAGCCCAGGTACTCCACCTCGGCGTAGCCCAGCTTGCACTTGTGTAGGTTCGCGGTCAGACCTGCATCCCTTAGCGCATCAACCATGGCCTGCAACCTACCCAGATGTGACTCCTAACTGTCACTGTGCACAATTATATCATCCAGATAAGCAGCTGCGTACTCACTGTGCGGCCGCAGGACACGGTCCATGAGTCGCTGAATAGTCGCTGGTGCCCCGTGGAGCCCGAAAGGCAGAACCCGGTAGTGGTATAGCCCCCCCGGGGTGGAGAAGGCAGTCTTCTCCCGGGAAGCCGCTGCTAGTGGCACCTGCCAGTACCCCTTCATCAGGTCCAAGGTTCTGATGTATCTCGTCATTTCCAAGATGGCGTAGCAGTAAGTCGTCCTGTCGTATCGTCTCTCTGTAAATATCGTCTCTTTTTCGTTTAGTTTTAGATATTTTTCTTCGCATATCTTTAAAAACATTTTGCTAAACCTAAGCTTCCAAATACTCTCCTGCAACCCGCCTCACCCAATGTAGCTACTTTTCCTAAAGTATTTATATTCACTTCGGAACCGGAACCCCTCAACTGAAGCTAACCACCAGCTATGCTAGCGGTCTTCGGCTAACCGGTCATCAGCTAACCTTTAGCTCGGAAAGCTCTCGCCAGTTCGAACAACGCGACGCTAACCAGAGCATAACGGACCTATTTATTTTTTATCCCCGGATTCCCACCGTACACGGAACATTTTTCAGCTGGATCTTCACAACTAGCTATCGAGCTAAACCGCAACCCTGGTAGATTACTCCTGGCTAGCGTTTCCACCCACGTAGCTTGAAGCTAACCCGGCCAGACCTCCTGTGCTCCTAGCATACTCCTGAGGTACAATAACCGGACTCACGACCGGTCTATCGATGTCACTGCATTAAGAGGAATAAACAGACTCACCCCACCGCGACGTCCTCCAAAGGCTAACTCTCTAGCCCTCGCTATCTCCTTGCTTGCTAATTCGGCATGCTAACTGCTAGCTTGTTTAACCCAGGTCCGCTAACTACTACCTTGTTTAACCAGGCCTGCTAATCTGTTAGCTTGTTCGCACAGGCCTGCTAACCGTCTGCATCGCCGCGTCCCAAACACGCAGTGGTCCATATGTACTTTCTATCTCTTCCCGATTTAAAAAAAAAAATTGTTTATACCTTCCGGAAACCTGCCTCACCCAATGTGATACGGAATCGCTATTATTTTTAATTTTTAGAACACACTCAAGAACCTCCAGAAGCTAACCAGCTAACTAGGTACAAGCTATTTAGTCATTGTTAGATTCTTAACCTGGATAACACTCGCCAGTCCAGCCCCCCTGCCCCATCCACCGCTGCCCCTGGACTCTGATCACTTGGCTACATAGCTGATGCACGCTGGACTGTCCATTAATCACGGTACTCCATTCTGCTTGTTCGTTTTATCTGTCGGCCCCGTTGCCTAGTCAATGCCATTTTACCTGCTGTTGTTATGCTAGCTGATTAGCTGTTGTCTCACCCACTGTTTTAGCTAGCTTTCCGAATTCAACACCTGTGATTACTGTATGCCTCGCTGTATGTCTCTCTCAAATGTCAATATGCCTTGTATACTGTTGCTCAGGTTAGTTATCATTGTTTTAGTTCACAATGGAGCCCCTAGTCCCACTCCTCATACCCCTGATACCTCCTTTGTCCCACCTCCCACATATGCGGTGACCTCACCCATTACAACCAGCATGTCCAGAGATAAAACCTCTCTCATCATCACCCAGTGCCTGGGCTTACCTCCGCCGTACCCGCACCCCACCATACCCCTGTCTGCGCATTATGCCCTGAATATATTCTACCATGCCCAGAAACCTGCTCCTCTTATTCTCTGTCCCCAACGCTCTAGGCGACCAGTTTTGATAGCATTTAGCCGCACCCTCATACTACTCCTTCTCTGTTCCGCGGGTGATGTGGAGGTAAACCCAGGCCCTGCATGTCCCCAGGCACCCTCATTTGTTGACTTCTGTGATCGAAAAAGCCTTGGTTTCATGCATGTCAACATCAGAAGCCTCCTCCCTAAGTTTGTTTTACTCACTGCTTTAGCACACTCTCCTAACCCTGATGTCCTTGCCGTGTCTGAATCCTGGCTCAGGAAGGCCACCAAAAATTCAGAGATTTCCATACCCAACTATAACATCTTCCGTCAAGATAGAACTGCCAAAGGGGGAGGAGTTGCAGTCTACTGCAGAGATAGCCTGCAAAGTAATGTCATACTTTCCAGGTCCATACCCAAGCAGTTCGAACTACTAATTCTGAAAATTACTCTCTCCAGAAATAAGTCTCTCACTGTTGCCACCTGCTACCGACCCCCCTCAGCTCCCAGCTATGCCCTGGACATCATTTGTGAACTGATTGCCCCCCATCTAGCTTCAGAGTTTGTTCTGTTAGGTGACCTAAACTGGGATATGCTTAACACCCCGGCAGTCCTACAATCTAAGCTAGATGCCCTCAATCTCACACAAATCATCAAGGAACCCACCAGGTACAACCCTAACTCTGTAAGCAAGGGCACCCTCATAGACGTCATCCTGACCAACTGGCCCTCCAAATACTCCTCCGCTGTCTTCAACCAGGATCTCAGCGACCACTGCCTCATTGCCTGTATCCGCTACGGTGCCGCAGTCAAACGACCACCCCTCATCACTGTCAAACGCTCCCTAAAACACTTCTGTGAGCAGGCCTTTCTAATCGACCTGGCCCGGGTATCCTGGAAGGACATTGACCTCATCCCGTCAGTTGAGGATGCCTGGTCATTCTTTAAGAGTAACTTCCTCACCATTTTAGATAAGCATGCTCCGTTCAAAAATGCAGAACTAAGAACAGATACAGCCCTTGGTTCACTCCAGACCTGACTGCCCTCGACCAGCACAAAAACATCCTGTGGCGGACTGCAATAGCATCGAACAGTCCCCGCGATATGCAACTGTTCAGGGAAGTCAGGAACCAATACACGCAGTCAGTCAGGAAAGCTAAGGCCAGCTTCTTCAGGCAGAAGTTTGCATCCTGTAGCTCCAACTCCAAAAAGTTCTGGGACACTGTGAAGTCCATGGAGAACAAGAGCACCTCCTCCCAGCTGCCCACTGCACTGAGGCTAGGGAACACGGTCACCACCGACAAATCCATGATTATCGAAAACTTCAACAAGCATTTCTCAACGGCTGGCCATGCCTTCCGCCTGGCTACTCCTACCGCGGCCAACAGCTCCGCCCCCCCCGCAGCTCCTCGCCCAAGCCTCTCCAGGTTCTCCTTTACCCAAATCCAGATAGCAGATGTTCTGAAAGAGCTGCAAAACCTGGACCCGTATAAATCAGCTGGGCTTGACAATCTGGACCCTCTATTTCTGAAACTATCCGCCGCCATTGTCGCAACCCCTATTACCAGCCTGTTCAACCTCTCTTTCATATCGTCTGAGATCCCCAAGGATTGGGAAAGCTGCCGCAGTCATCCCCCTCTTCAAAGGGGGAGACACCCTGGACCCAAACTGTTACAGACCTATATCCATTCTGCCCTGCCTATCTAAGGTCTTCGAAAGCCAAGTCAACAAACAGGTCACTGACCATCTCGAATCCCACCATACCTTCTCTGCTGTGCAATCTGGTTTCCGAGCCGGTCACGGGTGCACCTCAGCCACACTCAAGGTACTAAACGACATCATAACCGCCATCGATAAAAGACAGTACTGTGCAGCCGTCTTCATCAACCTTGCCAAGGCTTTCGACTCTGTCAATCACCATATTCTTATCGGCAGACTCAGTAGCCTCGGTTTTTCGGATGACTGCCTTGCCTGGTTCACCAATTACTTTGCAGACAGAGTTCAGTGTGTCAAATCGAGGGCATGCTGTCCGGTCCTCTGGCAGTCTCTATGGGGGTGCCACAGGGTTCAATTCTCGGGCCGACTCTTTTCTCTGTATATATCAATGATGTTGCTCTTGCTGCGGGCGATTCCCTGATCCACCTCTACGCAGACGACACCATTCTATATACTTTCGGCCCGTCATTGGACACTGTGCTATCTAACCTCCAAACGAGCTTCAATGCCATACAACACTCCTTCCGTGGCCTCCAACTGCTCTTAAACGCTAGTAAAACCAAATGCATGCTTTTCAACCGATCGCTGCATGCACCCGCATGCCCGACTAGCATCACCACACTGGATGGTTCCGACCTTGAATATGTGGACACCTATAAGTACCTAGGTGTCTGGCTAGACTGCAAACTCTCCTTCCAGACCCATATCAAACATCTCCAATCGAAAATCAAATCAAGAGTCGGCTTTCTATTCCGCAACAAAGCCTCCTTCACTCACGCTGCCAAGCTTACCCTAGTAAAACTGACTATCCTACCGATCCTCGACTTCGGCGATGTCATGTACAAAATTGCTTCCAACACTGTACTCAGCAAACTGGATGCAGTTTATCACAGTGCCATCCGTTTTGTCACTAAAGCACCTTATACTACCCACCACTGCGACTTGTATGCTCTAGTCGGCTGGCCCTCGCTACATATTCGTCGCCAGACCCACTGGCTCCAGGTCATCTACAAGGCCATGCTAGGTAAAGCTCCGCCTTATCTCAGTTCACTGGTCACGATGGCAACACCCATCCGTAGCACGCGCTCCAGCAGGTGTATCTCACTGATCCTCCCTAAAGCCAACACCTCATTCGGCCGCCTTTCGTTCCAGTACTCTGCTGCCTGTGACTGGAACGAATTGCAAAAATCGCTGAAGTTGGAGACTTTTATCTCCCTCACCAACTTCAAACATCTGCTATCTGAGCAGCTAACCGATCGCTGCAGCTGTACATAATCTATTGGTAAACAGCCCACCCATTTTCACCTACCTCACCCCCACAGTTTTTATTTATTTACTTTTCTGCTCTTTTGCACACCAATATCTCTACCTGTACATGATCATCTGATCATTTATCACTCCAGTGTTAATCTGCAATATTGTAATTATTCGCCTACCTCCTCTTGCCTTTTGCACACATTGTATATAGACTCCTCTTTTTTTCTACTGTGTTATTGACTTGTTAATTGTTTACTCCATGTGTAACTCTGTGTTGTCTGTTCACACTGCTATGCTTTATCTTGGCCAGGTCGCAGTTGCAAATGAGAACTTGTTCTCAACTAGCCTACCTGGTTAAATAAAGGTGAAATAAAAAAATAAAACATTTAAAAAAATAAATAAAAAAATCCCCATGTGGTCGATCAGTTCATCCACCCGGGGCATGGGGTATGCATCGAACTTACTGACCTCGTTCAGGCCCCGGAAGTCATTACCGAAGAGGACGGTTCCGTCCGATTTCGGAACCAACACTATGAGGCTAGACCACTCATTGTTTGATTCCTCCAGTACCCCCACTCCAGTACCCAGCATTGTCGTCACTTCGCACTGGACCGCCAATCTCCGGGCTTCTGGTATCCGGTATGGCCGT
Organism: Oncorhynchus nerka; assembly: GCF_034236695.1. Taxonomy (NCBI): domain Eukaryota; kingdom Metazoa; phylum Chordata; class Actinopteri; order Salmoniformes; family Salmonidae; genus Oncorhynchus; species Oncorhynchus nerka. The sequence continues at coordinate 35,651,198 of NC_088415.1, forward strand.
TTACGCACTTTTTCTCCCAAACGGGTGTGGATATGATGTTCCACGAGATCCGTGCGCCCCGGCACCTCGGGGGAAACACAGCCGTATTCTGCTGGACCAACTCTCTGCGCTCTTGTCAGCTGAGTCGGGCTGAGGTCTTCCCCCATTGCAACTTCGACGAGGGCGGGCCCTGCTGTGGCCGGGTCCATGTTACGCACAGCACCTCGCGTGCATGCCATTTCTTCAGTAAGTTCACATGTTAAAGCTGGAGGGGTTTTCTCCGCCCCGGTTGGCGGACCTTATAGTTGACGTCACCTACCCGCTCAACGATGTCGTAGGGCCCATGCCACGTAGCCAGGAATTTACTCTCCGTTGTAGGGATTAGCACCAAGACCTTCTCACCTGGTTGGAACTCTCGTGGTTGGGCCCGTAGACACGCTCCTGGGCCATGTGCTCTCTCACCACTGGCCAAATCACCGTCATCCTCTCCCTCATCTCCTCCCCATGTTCTACTAAGCTGTGAAGGGGGGTCAGCTGCTCTTCCCAGACCTCCTTGGCAAAGTCCAGCAGCCCGCAGGACCGACGGCATACAAGAGCTCAAAGGGGGAGAACCCTGTGCATGCTTGGGGTACGTCGCGCACTGAAAATATCAGGTGGGGCAGCAGCTGGTCCCAGTTCCTCCCATCTTTCTCGATGACCTTATTCAGCATCTGTTTTAGGGTCTTATTGAAGAGTTCCGCCAGCCCGTCTGTTTGTGGATGGTACACACTGGTCCTCACCTGTTTTATTCGTAACAGATTACATCACACGAGACATGAACGCGGTGCCCTGGTCCGTCAGGATTTCCCGTGGAATACCCACCCTGCTAAATAAATGGAAGAGCTCCCGTGTGATACCTTTTGATGCATAGTAAATCAAATCAAATCAAATGTATTTATATAGCCCTTCGTACATCAGCTGATATTTCAAAGTGCTGTACAGAAACCCAGCCTAAAACCCCAAACAGCAAGCAATGCAGGTGTAGAAGCACGGTGGCTAGGAAAAACTCCCTAGAAAGGCCAAAACCTAGGAAGAAACCTAGAGAGGAACCAGGCTATGTGGAGTGGCCAGTCCTCTTCTGACTGTGCCGGGTGGAGATTATAACAGAACATGGCCAAGATGTTCAAATGTTCATAAATGACCAGCATGGTCAAATAATAATAATCACAGGAAGAACAGTTGAAACTGTAGCAGCAGCACGGCCAGGTGGACTGGGGACAGCAAGGAGTCATCATGCCAGGTAGTCCTGAGGCATGGTCTTAGGGCTCAGGTCCTCCGAGAGAGAGAAAGAAAGAGAGAATTAGAGAGAGCATACTTAAATTCACACAGGACACCGGATAGGACAGGAGAAGTACTCCTGATATAACAAACTGACCCTAGCCCCCCGACACAAACTACTGCAGCATAAATACTGGAGGCTGAGACAGGAGGGGTCAGGAGACACTGTGGCCCCATCCGATGATACCCCCAGATAGGGCCAAACATATAACCCCACCCACTTTGCCAAAGCACAGCCCCCACACCACTAGAGGGATATCTTCAACCACCAACTTACCATCCTGAGACAAGGCAGAGTATAGCCCACAAAGATCTCCGCCACGGCACAGCCCAAGGGGGGGGGGGGGTGCCAACCCAGACAGGAAGATCACATCAGTGACTCAACCGACTCAAGTGACGCACCCCTCCTAGGGACGGCATGAAAGAGCACCAGTAAGCCAGTGACTCAGCCCCTGTAATAGGGTTAGAGGCAGAGAATCCCAGTGGAAAGAGGGGAACCGGCCAGGCAGAGACAGCAAGGGCGGTTCGTTGCTCCAGAGCCTTTCCATTCACCTTCACACTCCTGGACCAGACTACACTCAATCATATGACCCACTGAAGAGATGAGTCTTCAGTAAAGACTTAAAGGGGTTGAGACCGAGTTTGCGTCTCTCACATGGGTAGGCAGACCATTCGGGATTGCCTCAGGACACTGGGTGGCGTAATCCATGATTACCAGGATGTATTGGTGTCTCCTCGCGGTCTTCACCAATAGACCCACCAGATCCATTGCCACCTGCTCGAATGGCATTCCTATAATGGGCAAGTGAACCAAAGGGTTTTGATAATGCCCCCTCGGAGCTGTGATTTGGCACTCCGGGCAACTAAGGCAGTAGTCCTCCACGGCGTGCTTGACTTCAGTCCAGTGGAACCAGTTCCTGATCCGCTCCCTGGTTTTCTCCATCCCCAGGTGTGCCCCAAGCAAGTGGGTGTTAGCAAGCTGCAACACAGTCCTAACATACTGGCTGGGTATGAGTAACAAGTCTTTTGTCTCCCCATTATGCTTTACTACATGATACAATAAATTCTGCTTGACTGCGAAGTGGGGGTAGCGCCAATCACTCGTTCCCCGGTTCTTCCTTCCTCTCTCGTGTGAGCCACTGCAGGTGGGCCAGGGTCACCATGCTGCCAGAGTCCAGCAGAACGCTGGTGTCGATGCTATCGATCCATACAGGAACCATCGGAGGGGCCGTCATGGAGTGCGCCCAACAGGAGGTGACGTAACTCGCCATTCGGGTTACCCCAGAGCTGGGGGATGCGGAGGGCATGGCCTCCTCCCGGAACGGGACAGCTCCATGCAAGGTTCCCCGGCTCACTGCACTCATAGCAGCATCTCTGATCTGGGTCCATCAGCCGCCGACGTCATCAGTTTGGGTCACCCTCCCGCTTCACAGCCTTGGCTGGTTTCGTCAGGCCCCCTTCAGCCCCTCGCCTCTCTTTGTGTTGTTCGTCCCCCTCGCAGCGTCTCCTCTCTCCGCTCGGGCCCCTCTCAGCAGGTCATGGGTGTTCTGGTGAATTTCCACCGCTGTCAACAATTCCTCCAGGGTCTGGGGGTTCTGCATGCTCACCGTCTTCTTCATCTCGTATGGCAGGGCCCGAAGGTATTTATTCGGGAAGAGCTTGTCGAGCATCGGGAGGCACGGTACTTCCGTCAGTAGCCAGCCCTTGGTCAGGCGCACCAGGTCGCTCTTCTGAGCACGGGGGGAAAGGGTGGGGTCAAAGGCCCAGTCGTGGACCAGTTGTGCACAGCGTGCGAGATTGAACCCATAACGGCTCAGTATCTGCCGTTTGAGTCCCTCATAATTCGCGGCCTGGTCAGTGTTCAAATCAAAGTAGGCCTTCTGGGCCTTCCCAGAGAGGTAGGGTGCCAACAGGCTAATCCACTTGGGCTTGGGCCATCCTTCCCTCTGTGCCGTCCTCTCGAAGGTGCACAAATACGACTCCACGTCACCTTCTTTCGGGCCAGACTCCTGAGCCCTCCCAACCTTCAACTGGGCTACCTCCGCTACCAGTCTGCGGTTTTGTTGGTGCTGCTCCTCCAGTGCTTGCTCCTGGAGAGCCTGTTGCTTCTGCTGGCTGAGGATGAACTGAGCCACCAGCTCCTCCATGGTAATCTCCGTACGCTCGACCACACGGCACCCAGAGCTACTGAGATGCACGCATTCTCCACCATATGTGGTAAACCGTGGGGTGTTAGGTTGAGCATGCAGAGGTTGACACAGAGACAGCGAGGCTTTAGTCCGCAAAAACAACTTTACTAATACAGAATATAAACTTAACGTCTTATGGGCAGGTGGGAAGGTAGCGTCCCACCTGGCCAATATCCGGTGAAATTGCAGAGTGAGAAATTCAAACTTAATAATTATAAATATTTAACTTTCATAAAATCACAAGTGTAATACATCAAAATAAATCTGAACGTCTTGTTAATTAATCCAGCTGCTGTGTCAGATTTCAAAAATGCTTTACGGCGAAAGCACACCATGCGATTATCTGAGGACAGCGCCCCTCATGCAAAAGCATGAAAAGCATATTTCAACCAGGCAGGTGCGCTACGAAAGTCAGAAATAGCGATATAATAAATGCCTTACCTTTGATGATCTTCTTCTGTTGGCACTCCAAAAGGTCCCAGATACATCACAAATGGTCATTTTGGTCGATAATGTCCTTCTTTATATCCATAAAAACTCAGTTTAGCTGGTGCGCTTCAGTCAATAATCCACCCAGTTTCCCTCCATCAAAATGCATACAAAATGAATCGCAAACATTACTAATAAACTTTTCCAAACAAGTCAAACAACGTTTATAATCAAACCTTAGGTACCCTAATACGTAAATGAACAATCAAATTTAAGACGGAGAATCATTATTGTCTTTACCGGAGAAAAATACCAAAGAACGCGCTCTCTTCCACGCGTTTGGAAACACTACAGCCAAAATGGGAGCCACCTAGAAAAACTACATTTTCCGGCTCATTTTTCCAAAAACCAGCATGAAACTCTTTCTAAAGACTGTTGACATCTAGTGGAAGCCCTAGGAACTGCAATCTGGGAGGATTTCGCCTTATAATAAAAGTGACAACCATTGAAAACAGTGGTAGGCTGAATTTTTGTTTTTGGGATGGTTTGTCCTCTGGGTTTCGCCTGCCATATCAGTTCTGTTATACTCAGACATCATTTTAACAGTTTTAGAAACTTTAGAGTGTTTTCCATCCAAATCTACCAATTATATGCATATCCTAGCGTCTGGGCCTGAGTAACAGGCAGAAAATTCTGCCCCCTACCCAAGAGAGGTTAACAAAGAAAATCACTGAGGTTTAGCTCGGTCCTTCTTCTCTCCTTTCACTTGGTGTCGGTCTCTCCCCGTTCTCTCTCACGGTGTGCCACCGTGCGCCTTGCTTTTCGCCTCCATGGCTGGTTGTCAGATGTCTGTGTCGGGGTGCCCAGCTCCCGTCTTCCCAGCAGAGGGAGCCAACGTCGCCTCATGTACCTCCCCTCTATTACCATTCCCCGGGGTAGACCTCTTGGGATACCACAACGTGTTGTTACTGTTTGGTGTCTTTGTGTGTGTGTTTGTGTATCACACTGTGTGTGTTTGTGCATCAGGCAGGGCTCAGGTCACTGCAGGCACTGGCCCCAGAGTTGCATCTGGCCTTGGCAATGGAGGGAGAGGATGAGGAGTGTGTGGAGGGAGAGTTGGATGAAGAGTTCTTCAAGGTAAGTGATTGAATGTCATTAGTGTATCAAAATAGTATATACTGAAGTGATTGGTCTGTCCTCTGTATTTGACATTGCTCAAATAAGCAAATATCACATACAATAGGTAAGCATAATACATGTTTATAATATTTACAACAAAAACAGTTGACTGTATATTAATGCAAATCTCTTTGTTTCCTCCTCCCTCCAGTATGACAACGTTTTCGAAGATCCTGGCACCTCTGCCACAAGTACTCCATCCACCACTCACATGCCAGGTGACATAGAGGAGGGCACCACCACTATCTTCATGGAGCCCTTCGTCGAGCCCACAATATCCAGCAACGTGATCACAGAACAGCCATTGACAGTCAGCGAGAAACCAGCATCAGCTCTCTCATCCTTTGATGTAGTGATGGAACAGCCCACGAGATCTGAGGCCATCCCTCCACCAGAAGACACACCAGCCCCGCCCCAACCAGCCCCAGCCGCATCACCACCAAAAGATCCATCCCCTCCCCAACCAGCACCAGCCGCAAACCCACCAAATGCCCCATCCCAGCCTCAACCAGCCCCAGTTGCATCCTCACCAAATGTTGCTTCTCTACCACAGGTGGTTACTCAATCCCCACCTCAAATAGTGTTAGCCCCACCAGAACCAGAGGCACCTCAAATAGTGTTAGAGGCAGCCCCTGCCCCACCTCAACCAGAGCCATTGATGGAGGGAAGAGGAGGTGAAACTTCCACTACACAGCAGGTGTACTACCCACAGTACCCAGTGAGCATGCCAACAAACAACGGGTGAGTGGAAAAGGGAGAGAAGAGGATCTGGGTGAAAGGGGTTGAAGAGCCGGTGTGTGTGTGTGTGTGTGTGTGTGTGTGTGTGTGTGTGTGTATTCATAAGTGTTCCCTTTCCCTCAACTTCACAGGCATGTGTATCAAGAGCAACCTGTAGCATCCCCTATCCCGTCAGAGTACATGCAGAGTCCTACTCCTAACTTCACCAATGGGAGAGCTGCAGGAGTGCCCTACGCCAATGGAAATGGCATGAATGGGAACGTCTCCAATGGCGGTACGAATGGAGGTAGTGTGAATGGAGGTAGCATTACCGGAAGTAGCATGAGTGGCTACACTGGCAACGGTTACAACGGAAATGGATACAATGGAAACGGCTACAACGGAAACGGCTACAATGGAAACGGCTACAATGGAAACGGTAACGGATTGGAGCAGTATGTCCGGAGACGTGTTCTTCCTCCCACTCCTGCAGGTAATCATCACATGGTCTCAGTCTTTCTCCTCAACACCAGTAGAATCAGTAGAACTAGAAACACCCAGTGACCATCTTAGTACATTTCCATGTATTTTCCCTTCCAGGTCGCAAGCCGCCCTCCTTTAACATCCAGTGTCTGAGGGCACAGCATAGCGCGGATGACATCCCCATCCCTGGCACGTACGAGAGTAACTCGCCCCCATGCAGATCCAGACTGGTAAGACACAGACACATGCAAAAGAATAGCCAACCAATGCTCACATGAATCAGAGACACCTTTTGATTTGGTGCCAAATTTGGAATTGAAAGCGTTTTAATGTAATAATAGAAATCAAGATTTTAATCATTGTCTTCCATCCTCCTCCAGAACCTTGACTCCCGCCGCAGCAGTGCCTCCTCCATGTCCTCTGCTTCCTGGGCCAACAACGGAGGAGGACATGCAGGGTCGATGCCAGGAGCAGGGGTGTCAGCAGCATCATCAGCAGCAGCGAAGAGAGGGCGTCTGCTCTACGCCCCTCTGATGCTGGTGGATGAGGCCAGGGGCACCAAGCAGTTGTGGGGAGACAGGACCCAGGCCACCTCCAGCCTCCCTGCTATTGCAACCAGGCCCAGTGGCTGGTACCCTGGAGCCCCGACACTCCCTGTGCCCACCCCCCAGAACAGGAGCTACACCAATGGCAGGGTGCCCTCCCAGATCAGCCAGAGCCTCATAGAGAAGGGCAGTGCAGACAGTCTGGTGGAGTCGGTAAGTGATGGATGAAATAGTATGTCCTGATGAGAGTAAGATAAAAGTCCCAAGGCTACTTACTGCTTAGGATATACAGTACTTATCAGTGTAATAGTGAGTGGAAAAGTCAAGAGCACTCCAAGCCTCAGTAATTCACCTCAATTCACCTTTGTTATGAATTTCAATTTGACTACAATGTAAGTTAGTCAGTGATTTAAACCCCATGAAAGTTCCTCTATTTATGAATATTCAATAAACACTTGTAAGCTGTAGGTGGGAGAGAGAGAGAGAGAGAAAAGAAAGAGAGAGAGAGATATTTGTGTTCACTGTTTCACAACTCTCCTTACTCTCCCACAGATCCTGATATCGGAAGGCTTGGGCCTCTATGCAAGAGACCCAAAGTTTGTGAACTTCGCCAAGCGAGAGATCGCGGATGCATGTAACATGACCATTGATGAGATGGAGAACGCAGCCACAGACCTGCTGACCCGTTCGGCAGGCCAGCCAATAGGACGCTTCGAGGAGGAGCTGGCTGACGAGATGAACTGTGTGATTTCCTACTGAGACTAGAGAGAGGAAACAGAGAGGAAGGGAGGGGAGTGGGAGGGAGAGGGAGGGAGGGTGGGAGAGTTGGAGGGCAAGGAGATAGAGCCTTACCTCTTTGTCTACATCAACATAGGGGGTAAGGATGGCGAGGAAAGCTGTTGATCTTAGCAAACTGTCAATGTCTCTTTGATCAGGGTAATTTTCTCTTCCAGATCTTCTCAGGTAATTTGGCTTTGTTGAAAGCATCAGTGTGTCTTGAACAAGAGCCTGAAATAACCATACTACATTTGACAGCATATACATAGAGCAACTATTGAGGTTTGGCCACAATACGCTTGAAAAGTTATTTCCAATGTAAGAGTGCACAGTACTATAGCCTTCCAAACGGGATTACAATTCTTATTCTACCATGAAGTATTTATCGCTATGTCAAAAGCGGCACTTTCTGCCTTGTATTTCCATTTTGTACTGAGCTTGATTTGCTGTCCCTTTATGTAACCCAAAATCATACAATCCCCCTGCTAAGACCATAGAAATATATTAAAAGCAGAGGCATAAATCCAATAAATAAAGAAACACCTTGTCTGTTGTGCAAGTGAGCTCCAGTTGTAACTACAGATCATGAAACAGGGTTTGTGTGTGTATCGTGTCAGTGGCCCAGTGAAGCATTAGCCTAGCGTTAGCATTAGACATTTGAACCATGTCATGTATGATTATGTCAACAGAAATGCCACAGAAGATTCTCATGACAGTCACCGTAGTCTTCCTCGGTGAGAAACTCTGACTTCGGATTTATGTACATATGCGGTCAAGAGGAAAGCAGCTTGTAAACGTAATAATAACAATTGTTAGTTTTGTTTTATTGTGACTGCTAATACTTTGAAATGTCAGGTATTTCTGTGTGTACAATCAATAAAGTGTCATGTCTTTTTCTCAAAGTTGTAATGCAGATCATTTAGTGACACTGGAATTCCGTCATTAAACATAGTGGAGACAGGACTTGTGTTAAATAATGGGTAAGCATGTAGTTATTTGTAATCTGGTAAGCACTGTATATATCTAAACAACTATAGAGCGTGATCTTAAGGAACAAAACGCACACAAAAGAAACACATGAATTCCATAATGACTCATTAGTGCACTGGCAGATGGAGAGCATCTGTGTTTCCTCGTTCCCACTCCATTCTACATTTAGAAACTCCTCTTTAATTACCATGGCAACACTTGGCTTAGTGGGTGATTTTCAGGTGTTATTGTTTTTTCAGAAAGGAAGATAAATAAGGACTTGCAAGCCTGGTCATGGTCAGCGCCCGCTGCTTAAACTAGGCTACTGGAGATCTTGTTTGATTTCTCACATCATGAGCAGCCGGAAAGGTGATACAAAATACTGTGTTATAAAGCAGATAGAATATAACTCCATAGATGTATTAGGCACTTTTAGATCCGTTGCCTGTCATGTTGGTGTAATGTGACAATAAAACACAATGGTAGTAGGCTTAATAGTATCAAACAGTGTGAAATGGTTTACAGATGTATGAGCGTCGAAACTGAAGCCCTGAAGCGTAGACTTGTTGGCAGTGCGGCTCGATTTTATTCTACAATATAATGTTGAAATGTTACACCTGCCCAGTGCCCACCTCCTAACCAACGTAGTAAAAGACGCAAGCATGCACACATTAGTGTAGTCTCTCTGTTATCCCTGTGGCAATCTCTGTAGTCCCCTAGGATAATGCAGCCATATGATTGGCCAGGCTGTCGAGCTCGTCATTACTCTATGTCCAATGACTTCTCTGACGTCTTTACGCTCCAGATGTCCCCGACGAGTTTATGACGTATTACAGCTATTCCCATCTCTTTACCCTTGTCCCCCGGTGGGCTGTTCAGAATGTAACGCCTCCCTCCCCCCACCCCTCTGATCCTCTTATCGACAAGCAGGCGGCCAAGATGGATGTTGTGAACCAGGTAGGGCTCTGGGATGAAAATCAGCAATATCAAACATTGTTTTCATTTAATTTAAATATCTGATGAGCCATCGTTTGGCACTCCTGCAGAATGCGCACTTTGACACTGTAGCAGTTTGGGGGAAACAATAGACCATCATCATAACAGGAGGAGGGCGCGCTGTGATTGTAAAGCCGCGGACCGTTAGTCTGAAATGCAGTGCTTCTAGTGGTCGTCTCATGTGAACGAATTGCCGAGCACTGACCGCAAAACACCGCAATAGAGGCGTGATAGATTGCATGTGGTTCAGCCAATTTTGCACCAGCAATGGACTGGTGCAGTGGAGCGGTTGGCTCATAAATAGACCATGGTCCAAAAGTCCAAAGAATTGGACAAGATACTCTGCGCAATTATTATTATTTTTGAACAGCATTTCAAAACACGCAGACAAATAGGCTCAACACATCCAGGTTATTATTTGAGCTGACAGCTATTGGTAGTAGGACATGCAGAGATAATTGCTCTGCACTGCACACAGCCACTGCTATTTAACTAATAGAATCGTTGACTGAATGTGTTGTGAGGGGGTTATTTGTCTCATAGTCTATCTATTAAGCCTATGTGTTGTGTGCAGGGCAGCCTATGTCATAGGGTGGAAAGGAGACTGAAAATCAAGCGACTGATCCTATTTTGTGAATACCGCAATATAAGACGTGATGCGTCTCTAAATGTAGCAAGGTTTATAATAGGCCCATCAATTTATTAGGGGCGGCAGACCGACCGGGGGTTAAAAGTAAAATATGGCGAGGTGAGTCGATAGTCTATGGCTTCGGCGTGGCGCTCACAGACCGACACGCCGCTTTCATTTGCGACTGATGGGGCGCATTCACCCGCACATGGCAAGGGTTTACAAATTATAGCAAAAACTAAGGGCCCACCCCGGTGACTTGAGCTTTTAGTTCTGTCTCAATTCCTAGTAGAGTGCTTGTCAGTCAAGCGTTGGGGAACAGAGAAACGTGTGTGATAAGCAGCTTTGTCTAATTCTAATACTGGCAGTCTATCGCTCTTCCTCCCTCTCTCGCTCTGTCTCTCCTTCCCTCTCCATCGTCTCCCCTAAACGATGTGTGCTTTGTCACCCGGCCTGTCGCGCCCCAAGTAAAACAATACAATTACTGTAGCGTACTAGCCTTTTGTGATGACCATGCGAACAAATGACAGCATGAGAAAGATTATCGTATCACCGCTCCCGAAAAATACATTGAAAATAATTGACAAGTCCAAACTCTGGGTTAACAACATATATGCTGACAATTCATGTAGGCATACACACTACAAGCATCCAATCGATCATTCGAGTCTGTCAGATAACCTATGTGTCCTGATGCTTGATTGTGCGCACGGCTTATGATTGTGAGTACTCATTCGAGTGTTTTAATTTGTAAAGAATCTAAGCTTTTCGATAAATTCTGAAGACAATGTTGATTTCTGTGTTGATAGTTGGTGGCCACCGGGCAGTTCACCATAATCAAACAGCCTTTGGGATTTATGAAAATCCTACAATGGGTAAGTTACCGTTTTCATACAATGTTTCATTATTTGGTTTATGATGGGAGTGAGCGTGTGAGATGTCAAAGTGCGCGCACGTATCCTTTCTGCGTGCATGCGTGGTTATGGAAGTCTACGGAGAGTATTACGTAGGACTATTGCATGCATAAAATCTCACTGTGATGGTTTCAACCAATACACTTAAAATCTATAAATGATAGGCTAATATATTATGCTATAGGTAGGCCCTGTTATAGTGATGCTGTGTCTCTGTACGGTGTCAGAACGTGTCCTTCTGTCACGCAGAGGTCAGAAAAAGCTACGTGAAGCTTTGTGCTCGTGACGACACACAGGCAGCGCGAGGCGGATGACACTGCCCATCCTCCTACTCCCTGCTGCTACTCGGTCACCACCGGCAAGCAGGTCTCTTGAAAGCTCGATGTCGTTTCAGTTATACCATGTTACTGTAATTCGATCATGGTAACTGTTACAAATCTCTGTTCAAATCATCCAGCCCACCGTTTCTGTCTCCTCCCCTGTGGAGTTTGTTGTGTAGACCTATCTGATCCACCATATGGTTCTCACAGCACCTTAACCTTTTGACCTGTAATCTATCTGGTGACCATATTTCATGCATTTAGGTGTAGTTACTATAGTTGCTTCTTTATGAGCTGTGTAGTTGCTCACTCCTAGGTCTAATCACATAGTGTTACCTTTTATTTTTAAATACAATTTCATGTTTTGGAAGTGCTGCATTGACGTTGCTGCAGCATCGCCTGAAACAGGCACTGTCCACTGTCAGGGGTTCTGAAATGTCAAATCGCAGGTTTTAATTGACCGCTCTCCATGGTGCTGAATCTGAATCTCCGCTGTAAGTGCTATTTGCTTACCTTTACAAGTCTGTTTACCTTTACAATTCTTCATGTTACAAAATCACCACAATGTTCTATATTATACACCTCGACCATCCGTTGTATTGTGCTGCAGCATGACCATCTTTGATGGACAATTCATGATGAATCTGTGATAAAGCATTCCACAGGCCAATATCACAAAATGTACTTGGCATGCACATCAATTCTTGATGTTCTCTTTTTTTTCTTTATTCAGTAACACTGGAGGCACAGTGTGACCCCTCTGCCAAAATGTTTTGTGCCAAGGGCTAGATCTATTCTTCTATGATGATAGGCTATCTCAATTCTACAAAGAAGAGTCTCATTGAATCTCACTGAGAATAATGATGTAAAGCAGGAATTACTGTAATAATTTGGACAAAATATGAATGTACTGTGCACTATGTATTCAATCTGTAATTAGGAACACCTCTCTAGCACTTTACACCTCTCTAACACCGCTTCTTTCTCAACTATTTGTAATTACAGCATAAGAACTAGCACACACATGCTAACTCAAAGAGATACACGCACACACACAAACACACACACACGCTGACGATACACAGCTATTACTCACCACTTACTCACACACACTGTCGCTAAACAGAACAAATCCATGTATGCCCTCATTGAGGAAGGTAAAAGTAATAACGTCGCTTCCTTCCATGTTCCATTTTGACTCACTTTGGTAGAACGCCACGACAATTGGTTGATTGAAAGAATAGGATGAATATATGAGAAGACACATAGACCTACATACACAAAGCAACATCAGATTATCATCAGAAGATACCCAAACAATGTTCTACTCTAATTCACAGCAGGACAGAATAACACAGGGCAGCAGAGACTGAGAGAACAAATCTGACAGAATGACTTTGTCTGTAGTCCTTCCCCGGGGGACTGCTAGTGCTTGAACATCACATCGCTGCTTCTCTGGGTCACATGGTTAACTAACCTCCATGGATACAGCAGCACACAGGCAGACCAGAGCATTCTACCCATTTACATTTACATTTACATTTAAGTCATTTAGCAGACGCTCTTATCCAGAGCGACTTACAAATTGGTGCATTCACCTTATGACATCCAGTGGAACAGTAGTGCATCTAAATCTTTTAAGGGGGGGGTGAGAGGGATTACTTTATCCTATCCTAGGTATTCCTTAAAGAGGTGGGGTTTCAGGTGTCTCCGGAAGGTGGTGATTGACTCCGCTGTCCTGGCGTCGTGAGGGAGTTTGTTCCACCATTGGGGGGCCAGAGCAGCGAACAGTTTTGACTGGGCTGAGCGGAACTGTACTTCCTCAGTGGTAGGGAGGCGAGCAGGCCAGAGGTGGATGAACGCAGTGCCCTTGTTTGGGTGTAGGGCCTGATCAGAGCCTGGAGGTACTGAGGTGCCGTTCCCCTCACAGCTCCGTAGGCAAGCACCATGGTCTTGTAGCGGATGCGAGCTTCAACTGGAAGCCAGTGGAGAGAGCGGAGGAGCGGGGTGACGTGAGAGAACTTGGGAAGGTTGAACACCAGACGGGCTGCGGCGTTCTGGATGAGTTGTAGGGGTTTAATGGCACAGGCAGGGAGCCCAGCCAACAGCGAGTTGCAGTAATCCAGACGGGAGATGACGAGTGCCTGGATTAGGACCTGCGCCGCTTCCTGTGTGAGGCAGGGTCGTACTCTGCGGATGTTGTAGAGCATGAACCTACAGGAACGGGCCACCGCCTTGATGTTAGTTGAGAACGACAGGGTGTTGTCCAGGATCACGCCAAGGTTCTTAGCGCTCTGGGAGGAGGACACAATGGAGTTGTCAACCGTGATGGCGAGATCATGGAACGGGCAGTCCTTCCCCGGGAGGAAGTGCAGCTCCGTCTTGCCGAGGTTCAGCTTGAGGTGGTGATCCGTCATCCACACTGATATGTCTGCCAGACATGCAGAGATGCGATTCGCCACCTGATCATCAGAAGGGGGAAAGGAGAAGATTAATTGTGTGTCGTCTGCATAGCAATGATAGGAGAGACCATGTGATGTTATGACAGAGCCAAGTGACTTGGTGTATAGCGAGAATAGGAGAGGGCCTAGAACAGAGCCCTGGGGGACACCAGTGTTGAGAGCACGTGGTGTGGAGACGGATTCTCGCCACGCCACCTGGTAGGAGCGACCTGTCAGGTAGGACGCAATCCAAGCGTGGGCCGCGCCGGAGATGCCCAACTCGGAGAGGGTGGAGAGGAGGATCTGATGGTTCACAGTATCGAAGGCAGCCGATAGGTCTAGAAGGATGAGAGCAGAGGAGAGAGAGTTAGCTTTAGCAGTGCGGAGCGCCTCCGTGATACAGAGAAGAGCAGTCTCAGTTGAATGACTAGTCTTGAAACCTGACTGATTTGGATCAAGAAGGTCATTCTGAGAGAGATAGCGGGAGAGCTGGCCAAGGACGGCACGTTCAAGAGTTTTGGAGAGAAAAGAAAGAAGGGATACTGGTCTGTAGTTGTTGACATCGGAGGGATCGACTGTGTAGGTTTTTTCAGAAGGGGTGCAACTCTCGCTCTCTTGAAGACGGAAGGGACGTAGCCAGCGGTCAGGGATGAGTTGATGAGCGAGGTGAGGTAAGGGAGAAGGTCTCCGGAAATGGTCTGGAGAAGAGAGGAGGGGATAGGGTCAAGCGGGCAGGTTGTTGGGCGGCCGGCCGTCACAAGACGCGAGATTTCATCTGGAGAGAGGGGGAGAAAGAGGTCAGAGCACAGGGTAGGGCAGTGTGAGCAGAACCAGCGGTGTCGTTTGACTTAGCAAACGAGGATCGGATGTCGTCGACCTTCTTTTCAAAATGGTTGACGAAGTCATCTGCAGAGAGGAGGAGGGGGGAGGGGGAGGAGGATTCAGGAGGGAGGAGAAGGTTGCAAAGAGCTTCCTAGGGTTAGAGGCAGATGCTTGGAATTTAGAGTGGTAGAAAGTGGCTTTAGCAGCAGAGACAGAAGAGGAAAATGTAGAGAGGAGGGAGTGAAAGGATGTCAGGTCCGCAGGGGAGGCGAGTTTTCCTCCATTTCCGCTCGGCTGCCCGGAGCCCTGTTCTGTGAGCTCGCAATGAGTCGTTGAGCCACGGAGCGGGAGGGGAGGACCGAGCCGGCCTGGAGGATAGGGGACATAGAGAGTCAAAGGATGCAGAAAGGGAGGAGAGGAGGGTTGAGGAGGCAGAATCAGGAGATAGGTTGGAGAAGGTTTGAGCAGAGGGAAGAGATGATAGGATGGAAGAGGAGAGAGTAGCGGGGGAGAGAGAGCGAAGGTTGGGACGGCGCGATACCATCCGAGTAGGGGCAGTGTGGGAAGTGTTGGATGAGAGCGAGAGGGAGAAGGATACAAGGTAGTGGTCGGAGACTTGGAGGGGAGTTGCAATGAGGTTAGTGGAAGAACAGCATCTAGTAAAGATGAGGTCGAGCGTATTTCCTGCCTTGTGAGTAGGGGGAAGGTGAGAGGGTGAGGTCAAAAGAGGAGAGGAGTGGAAAGAAGGAGGCAGAGAGGAATGAGTCAAAGGTAGACGTGGGGAGGTTAAAGTCGCCCAGAACTGTGAGAGGTGAGCCGTCCTCAGGAAAGGAGCTTATCAAGGCATCAAGCTCATTGATGAACTCTCAGAGGGAACCTGGAGGGCGATAAATGATAAGGATGTTAAGCTTGAAAGGGCTGGTAACTGTGACAGCATGGAATTCAAAGGAGGCGATAGACAGATGGGTAAGGGGAGAAAGAGAGAATGACCACTTGGGAGAGATGAGGATCCCGGTGCCACCACCCCGCTGACCAGAAGCTCTCGGGGTGTGCGAGAACACGTGGGCAGACGAAGAGAGAGCAGTAGGAGTAGCAGTGTTGTCTGTGGTGATCCATGTTTCCGTCAGTGCCAAGAAGTCGAGGGACTGGAGGGAGGCATAGGCTGAGATGAACTCTGCCTTGTTGGCCGCAGATCGGCAGTTCCAGAGGCTACCGGAGACCTGGAACTCCACGTGGGTCGTGCTCGCTGGGACCACCAGATTAGGGTGGCCGCGGCCACGCGGTGTGGAGCGTTTGTATGGTCTGTGCAGAGAGGAGAGAACAGGGATAGACAGACACATAGTTGACAGGCTACACAAGAGGCTACGCTAATGCAAAGGAGATTGGAATGACAAGTGGACTACACGTCTTGAGTGTTCAGAAAGTTAAGCTTACGTAGCAAGAATCTTATTGACTAAAATGATTAAAATGATACAGTACTGCTGAAGTAGGCTAGCTGGCAGAGGCTGCGTTGTTGACTATGTAGGCTAGCTGGCAGTGTCTGCGTTGTTGACACTACACTAATCAAGTCGTTCCGTTGAGTGTAATGGTTTCTACTGTGCTACTGTGCTGCTATTTGGGGCTAGCTGGCTAGCTAGCAGTGTTGATTTACGTTACGTTGCGTTAAAAGAACGACAATAGCTGGCTAGCTAACCTAGGAAATCGCTCAAGACTACACAATTATCTTTGATACAAAGACGGCTATGTAGCTAGCTATGTAGCTAGCTACGATCAAACAAATCAAGCCGTTGTACTTTAATGAAATGAAAAATTTGATACTACCTGTGGAGCGAAGCGAAATGCGACCGGATTGTTGAGTGCGGAAGTTCTGTTACGTTAAGGACGACAAATAGCTGGCTAGCTAACCTCGGTAAATTAAGATAATCACTCTAAAACTACACACTCTAACTACACAATTATCTTGGATACGAAGACAGCAAAGACAACTATGTAGCTAGCTAACACTACACTAATCAAGTCGTTCAGTTGAGTGTAAGTTGTGCTGCTAATCGGTAGACGGTGGACTAGCTAACGGTAGACGTTAGGTAGCTAGCTAGCTGCAGGGCGGTGTAGACTGCGTTAGGACGACGAAATACGATAATTACGCAATTATCTATGATACAAAGACGGCTATGTAGCTAGCTAAGAAGAAAAATTGCTAAGATTAGACAAATCAAACCGTTGTACTATAATGAAATGTAATGAAATGTAATACTACCTGCGGACCGAGTGCAGATGCGACCGCTCTGTTCTCAGAACGTAAACTTTCCAAGAACGTAAACTTTCCATTTACAAGTAGCTCCACGGTTGCATTACAGTAATTTAAGATAGGTCTAGCTAAAATCTCGGAAACCCGGAACTAAAACCTTGCGTAATTGCATCAGATGCTTGATTATGTTCTGGGGGTAGATGTTTAGGAAAAGATACTAACGAAACTAGCAGGGTCTCCACAACCTCCTAAACAGAAATTCTCAGCCAATGCACCGGAACTACTGTGACCTTACCATACTATATATGTTATGTAGTCTATCCACTACAGATTAGCCTGCCTATAATCATGCGTCATGTCAGTTCATTCATATGGCAATACAGTACCTGTACAGTACACACACACCTTGCTGCTCCTGATTTTCTGCATGTGTGATGGATTTGAAGGTCACATGGGTGTTATTGGTTTGAATTATTAATCTTCTGAAAGCAGAAGTCCTAGGGTGTTGCCCTCTGTACTACAGCGAGATAAATGGACTGTCACTATAGCCTAGATTCTTCTCTGTCACTATAGCCTAGATGTGTAGTGCGGAAAATATATGTTTGTGCTTTAGGATCCTCAACCCTGTTTTGTGTTTCTTTGAGAATGAATCAATGATGATTGTGTGTGTGTGTGTGTGTGTGTGTGTGTGTGTGTGTGTGTGTGTGTGTGTGTGTGTGTGTGTGTGCGTGTGTGTGTGTGAGAGAGATGGAGACAGCGAGTGTGTGTGTATGGGAGAGAGTATATGTGTATGTGTGCATTAGTGTGTGTGCGTGTGTATGACTCATTGCTGTTGTACTCTCTCTTGGGAGCTGTGTGCTGACGAAGCCTAGTTTTGATGGATGATGGGAGACACATTGAAATCTCCCCAAACAACCTTAAAGCTGTATAGAGAGTGGTTAACCACTGTGTCTACCATAACAACACCCTGCCCCAGGTTATGCTTGTGAAAGAGGGTTATTGTGTCTTAACCTGGGATTTACAGTTTACTGCTCAATTTACAGATTTGCTTTAGTGATTCATTCAGTGCATCGTTGTACTGTAAGACCAGTTTTCATACTGTGTGGTCAATACATTGACAGAGCTGGACTTCAATTGAGCTATCCATTGAATTGATAATAATGTATCCCTCAGATCTGTAACACTCTAGCCAGTACAGATGAACAGTTCCTCAAATGTCTACCTGGACTATTTGCACCCCCCTTTTTTTACGCTGCTGCTACTCACTGTTTATTATCTATGCATAGTCACTTTACCCCTACCTACATGTACATATTACCTCAATTACTTTGACTAACCTGAATCCTCGCACATTGACTCAGTATTGGTACCCCCCCGTATATAGCTTCGTTATTGTTATTTTATTGTGTTATTTAAAACAAAAAAAACGGGTTAATTTAGCAAATATTTTCTCACTCTGCACTGTTCGTTAAGGGCTTGTAAGTAAGCATTTCACGATATATTAGGCGCATGTGAGAAATATAATGTGATTTGATTTGAGTATTCTCTAAGTGGTTACAGGTGTTGCTCATCAAAGCTGCTGATTGTAGGAGTGTATAGTGTGATGAGTTTATATGTTAAAGCTTTGCAGACTTATTGCCTGGGCTCTCTGCCCACTCCACTGCCCCTTGCTTAGAGGAGGTGTGATTGGTTGAAGCTGTTAGTTCCATCACACTTTGGGTTCCTGCCAAACTCGGCAGCAGAAATAAGCTTGAGAGCATACAACCAGTACTTACATGTTGATGGCTAGACTTGTGGTCCTACAATGTCCATTTATACTCTTGTATCAATCAATATATTAACTTCAGTTATCCATTTACCCTCGTTTATTTAGGAATATCTGTGGTTTCAGTCTTGTCTGACTCAGCTATAAAATCTGATGAGCAGGTAGTTATAAACGGTGCTGATTCTAACTCAGAGAGTGTGTGTACTCGTGTGTTTTTTATTGGGGGGGGGTTAAATCAAATCAAATTTTCTTAGTCACATGCACCGAATACAACAGGTGTAGATCTGTATATCTTACAGTGAAATACTTACTTACAAGCCCTTAACCCACAATGCAGTTTAAATACAAAAATACAAAAAATACAAATATTAATTAAGAAATGGAAGTAACAGGTAATTAAATAGCAGCAGTAAAATAACAATAGCGAGACTATATACAGGGGGGTACCGGGACAGAGTCAATGTGCGGGGGCACCGGTTAGTCGAGGTAACTGAGGTAAGATGTACATGTAGGTAGAGTTATTAAAGTGACTATGCATAGATGGTAACAACAGAGAGTAGCAACAGAGTAGTAGTGTAAAGGGGGGGGGGGGCAATGCAAATAGTCTGGGCAGCCATTTGATTAGATGTTCAGGAGTCTTATAGCTTGGGGGTAGAAGTTGTTTAGAAGTCTCTTGGACCAAGACTTGGCGCTCTGGTACTGCTTGCCGTGTTGTAGCAGAGAGAACAGTCTATAACTAGGATGCTGGAGTCTTTGAAAATTTTTAGGGCCTTCCTCTGACACCGGCTGGTATAGAGGTCCTGTATGGCAGGAAGCTTTGCCCCAGTGATGTACTGGGCCGTACCCACAACCCTCTGTAGTGCCTTGCAGTCGGAGGCCGACCAGTTGCCATACCAGGCAGTGATGATGCAACCAGTCAGCTGCTCTCGATGGTGCAGCTGAAGAACCTTTTGAGGATCTGAGGACCCCATGCCAAATCTTTTCAGTCTCCCTAGGAAGAATAGGTTTTGTTGTGCCCTCTTCACAACTGTCTTGGTGTGCTTGGACCATGTTAGTTTGTTGGTGATGTGGACACCAAGGAACTTGAAGCTCTCAACCTGCTCCTCTAGAGCCCCATCGATGAGAATGGGGGAGGGGGGGGGGGGTGCTCGGTCATCTTTTTCCTGTAGTCCACAATCATCTCCTTTGTCTTGATCATGTTGAGGGAGAAGTTGTCCTGGCAGCACACAGCCAGCTCTCTCACCTCCTCCATGTAGGCAGTCCCGTCGTTGTCGGTGATCAAGCCTACCACTGTTGTGTCATTAGCAAACTTAATGATGGTGTTGAAGTCGTGCCTGGCAGTGCAGTAATAAGTGAACAGGGAGTACAGGAGGGGACTGAGCACACACCCTTGAGGGGACCATGTGTTGAGGATCAGCGTGGTGGATGTATTGTTACCTACCCTTACCACCTGGGGGCGGCCCGTTAGGAAGTCCAGGATCCAGTTGCAGAGGGAGGTGTTCAGTCCTAGGGTCCTTAGTTTATTAATGAGCTTCGAGGGCACTGTGGTGTTGAATGCTGAGCTGTAGTCAATGAATAGCATTCTCACATCGGTGTTCCTTTTGTCCAGGTGAGAAAGGGTAGTGTGGAGTGCAATAGAGATTGCATCATCTGTGGATCTGTTAGGGCGGTAAAGCAAATTGGAGTGGGTCTAGAGTTTCTGGGATAATGGTGTTGATGTGAGCCATGACCAGCCTTTCAAAGCACTTCATGGCTACAGACGTGAGTTCTATGGGTCGGTAGTCATTTAGGTAGATTACTATTGACTATGGTGGTCTGCTTGAAACATGTTGGTATTACAGACTCGGACAGGGAGAGTTTGAAAATGTCAGTGAAGACACTTGCCAGTTGGTCAGCGCATGCTCGCAGTACACGTCCTGGTAATCCATCTGGCCCTGCGGCCTTGTGAATGTTGACCTGTTTAAAGGTCTTACTCACATCGGCTGCGGACAGCGTGATCACACAGTCTTCCGGAACTGCTGGTGCTCTCATGCATGTTTCAGTGTTATTTTCCTCAAAGCAAGCATATAAGTAGTTTTGCTCACCTGATATGCTCGTGTCACTGGGCAGCTCTCTGCTGCGCTTCACTTTGTAGTCTGTAATGGTTTGCAAGCCCTGCCACATCCGACAAGCGTCAGAGCCGGTGTAGTACAATTCGATCTTAGTCTTGTATTGACGCTTTGCCTGTTTGATGGTTTGTCGGAGGGCATAGTGGGATATTATCAGCTTTAATATTGTCAGATTTAATATTGCAGATAGATAGATTGTGGCTTCCATCAATATAATTGTCTGCATAACTTCCAATCCCCCATATATACAGTACCTATAAGGGCACAAGGCGAGACCCATATGCAGACACAGGAGGCAGATGGTTGAGCTCCAATATTTATTATAACATAAGAGGTAGGCAGAAGGCAGGTCGGGTACAGGCAACAGTTCATTAACCAGGTCAGAGTCCAAACAGTACAGGGCGTTAGGTAGGTTCGAGGTCAGGGCAGGAAGAATGGTCAGGCAGGCGGGTTCTCTGTCAGGACAGGCAAGGGTCAAAACCAAGAGGTCTAGGAAAAACAGAGACTGTGAAAAATAGAAGCTAGGAGATAAACGCTGGTTGACTTGGCAAACAAGACTAACTGGCACAGAGAGACAGAAAACACAGGGATAAATACACTGGGGGTGATGAGCGACACCTGTAGGGGGTGGAGACAAGCACAAGGACAGGTGAAACAGATCAGGGCGTGACAGTACCAGTCAGTTTGAACACCTACTCATTCAAATCAAATCAAATCAAATCTAATGTATTTATATAGCCCTTCGTACATCAGCTGATATCTCAAAGTGCTGTACAGAAACCCAGCCTAAAACCCCAAACAGCAAGCAATGCAGGTGTAGAAGCACGGTGGCTAGGAAAAACTCCCTAGAAAGGCCAAAACCTAGGAAGAAACCTAGAGAGGAACCAGGCTATGTGGGGTGGCCAGTCCTCTTCTGGCTGTGCCGGGTGGAGATTATAACAGAACATGGCCAAGATGTTCAAATGTTCATAAATGACCAGCATGGTCGAATAATAATAAGGCAGAACAGTTGAAACTGGAGCAGCAGCACGGTCAGGTGGACTGGGGACAGCAAGGAGTCATCATGTCAGGTAGTCCTGGGGCATGGTCCTAGGGCTCAGGTCAGTTGAAACTGGAGCAGCAGCACGGCCAGGTGGACTGGGGACAGCAAGGAGTCATCATGTCAGGTAGTCCTGGGGCATGGTCCTAGGGCTCAGGTCCTCCGAGAGAGAGAAAGAAAGAGAGATGGAGAGAATTAGAGAACGCACACTTAGATTCACACAGGACACCGAATAGGACAGGAGAAGTACTCCAGATATAACAAACTGACCCTAGCCCCCCGACACATAAACTACTGCAGCATAAATACTGGAAGCTGAGACAGGAGGGGTCAGGAGACACTGTGGCCCCATCCGAGGACACCCCCGGACAGGGCCAAACAGGAAGGATATAACCCCACCCACTTTGCCAAAGCACAGCTCCCACACCACTAGAGGGATATCTTCAACCACCAACTTACCATCCTGAGACAAGGCTGAGTATAGCCCACAAAGATCTCCGCCATGGCACAACCCAAGGGGGGGCGCCAACCCAGACAGGACGACCACATCAGTGAATCAACCCACTCAGGTGATGCACCCCCTCCAGGGACGGCATGAGAGAGCCCCAGTAAGCCAGTGACTCAGCCCCTGTAATAGGGTTAGAGGCAGAGAATCCCAGTGGAAAGAGGGGAACCGGCCAGGCAGAGACAGCAAGGGCGGTTCGTTGCTCCAGAGCCTTTCCGTTCACCTTCCCACTTCTGGGCCAGACTACACTCAATCATATGACCCACTGAAGAGATGAGTCTTCAGTAAAGACTTAAAGGTTGAGACCGAGTTTGCGTCTCTGACATGGGTAGGCAGACCGTTCCATAAAAATGGAGCTCTATAGGAGAAAGCCCTGCCTCCAGCTGCTTAGAAATTCTAGGGACAATTAGGAGGCCTGCGTCTTGTGACCGTAGCGTACGTGTAGGTATGTACGGCAGGACCAAATCAGAGAGATAGGTAGGAGCAAGCCCATGTAATGCTTTGTAGGTTAGCAGTAAAACCTTGAAATCAGACCTTGCTTTGACAGGAAGCCAGTGTAGAGAGGCTAGCACTGGAGTAATATGATCACATTTTTTGGTTCTAGTCAGGATTCTAGCAGCCGTATTTAGCACTAACTGAAGTTTATTTAGTGCTTTATCCGGGTAGTCGGAAAGTAGAGCATTGCAGTAGTCTAACCTAGAAGTGACAAAGCATGGATTAATTTTTCTGCATCATTTTTGGACAGAAAGTTTCTGATTTTTGCAATGTTACGTAGATGGAAAAAAGCTGTCCTTCAAATAGACTTGATATGTTCTTCAAAAGAGAGATCAGGGTCCAGAGTAACGCCGAGGTCCTTCACAGTTTTATTTGAGACGACTGTACAACCATTAAGATTAATTGTCAGATTCAACAGAAGATCTCTTTGTTTCTTGGGACCTAGAACAAGCATCTCTGTTTTGTCCGAGTTTAAAAGTAGAAAGTTTGCAGCCATCCACTTCCTTATGTCTGAAACACAGGCTTCTAGCGAGGGCAATTGTGGGGCTTCACCATGTTTCATTTCAAGGGTTTTTCTTTATTTTCACTATTTTATACATTGTGGAATACTAGTGAAGACATCAAAACTTTGAAATAACATGGAATAATTTAGTAACCAAAAAAGTGTTAAACAAATCAAAATATTTGAGATTTTATTTTAAGTTTTAGATTCTTCAAAGTAGCCGCCCTTTGCATTGATGACAGCTTTGCACACTCTTGACATTCTCTCAACCAGCTTCACCTGGAATGCTTTTTCAAAAGTCTTGAAGGAGTTCCCACATATGCTGAGTACTTGTTGCCTGCTTTTTCTTCACTCTGTGGTCCAACTCATCCCAAACCATCTCAATTGAGTTGAGGTTGGGTGGTTGTGGAGGCCAGGTCAACTGATGCAGCACCCCAGCACGCTCCTTCTTGGTCAAATAGCGCTTACACAGCCTGTAGGTGTGTTAGGTCATTGTCCTGTTGAAAAACAAATGATAATCCCACGAAGTGCAAACCAGATGGGATGGCGTATCGCTGCAGAATGCTGTGGTAGTCATACTGTGCCTTGAATTCTAAATAAATCACAGACAGTGTCCCCAGCAAAGCACTCTCACACCATCATACCTCATCCTCCATGCTTCATGATGGGAATCCCACATGCGGAGATCATCCGTTCACGTACTCTGTGTCTCACAAAGACACTGCGGTTGGAACCCAAAATCTCGGTGTCTCACAAAGACACTGCGGTTGGAACCCAAAATCTCAAATTTGGACTCATCAGACCAAAGGACAGATTTCCACCGGTCTAATGTCCATTGCTCATGTTTCTTAGCCCAATCAAGTCTCTCCTTATTGGTGTACTTAAGTAGTGATTTCTTTGCAGCAATTTGACCATGAAGGCCTGATTCACACAATCTCCTCTGAACAATTGATGTTGAGATGTCTGTTACTTGAACTCTGTGAAACATTTATTTGGGCTGTAATTTCTGAGGCTGGTAACTCTAATGAACTAACCCTCTGCAGCAGAGGTAACTCTGGGTCTTCCTTTCCTGTGGTGGTCCTCACGAGAGCCAGTTTAATCATAACGCTTGATCGTTTCTGTGACTGCACTTGAAGAAAGTTTTGAAATTTTCCGGATTGACTGACCTTCATGTCTTAAAGTAATGATAGACTGTCATTTCTCTTTGCTTATTTGAGCTGTTCTTGCCATAATATGGACTTGGTCTTTTACCAAATAGGGCTATCTACTGTATACCACCCCTACCTTGTCACAACACAACTGATTGGCTCAAACACATTGAGAAGGAAAGAAATTCCACAACTGGACTTTTAACAAGGCATACCTGTTAATTTAAATGTATTCCAGGTGACTACCTCAAATCAAATCAAATTTATTTGTCACATACACATGGTTAGCAGATGTTAATGCGAGTGTAGCGAAATGCTTGTGCTTCTAGTTCCGACAATGCAGTAATAACCAACAAGTAATCTAACCTAACAATTCCAAAACTACTACCGTATACACACAAGTGTAAAGGGATAAAGAATATGTACATAAAGATATATGAATGAGTGATGGTACAGAACGGCATAGGCAAGATGCAGTAGATGGTATCTAGTACAGTATAAACATATGAGATGAGTAATGTAGGGTATGTAAACAAAGTGGCATAGTTTAAAGTGGCTAGTGATACATGTATTACATAAAGATGCAGTAGATGATATAGAGTACAGTATATACATATACATATGAGATGAGTAATGTAGGGAATGTAAACATTATATTAAGTAGCATTGTTTAAAGTGGCTAGTTATATATTTTACATCAATTTCCATCAATTCCCATTATTAAAGTGGCTGGAGTTGAGTCAGTGTGTTGGCAGCAGCCACTCAATGTTAGTGGTAGCTGTTTAACAGTCTGATGGCCTTGAGATAGAAGCTGTTTTTCAGTCTCTCGGTCCCTGCTTTAATGCACCTGTACTGACCTCTCCTTCTGGATGATAGCGGGGTGAACAGGCAGTGGCTCGGGTGGTTGTTGTCCTTGATGATCTTTATGGCCTTCCTGTGACATCGGGTGGTGTTGGTGTCCTGGAGGGCAGGCAGTTTGCCCCCGGTGATGCGTTGTGCAGACCTCACTACCCTCTGGAGAGCCTTACGGTTGTGGGCGGAGCAGTTGCCGTACCAGGCGGTGATACAGCCCAACAGGATGCTCTCGATTGTGCATCTGTAGAAGTTTGTGAGTTCTTTTGGTGACAAGCCAAATGTCTTCAGCCTCCTGAGGTTGAAGAGGTGCTGCTGCGCCTTCTTCACGACGCTGTCTGTGGTGGTGGACGAATTCAGTTTGTCCGTGATGTGTACGCCGAGGAACTTAAAACTTACTACCCTCTCCACTACTGTCCCATCGATGTGGATAGGGGGGTGCTCCCTCTGCTGTTTCCTGAAGTCCACAATCATCTCCTTTGTTTTGTTGACGTTGAGTGTGAGGTTATTTTCCTGACACCACACTCCGAGGGCCCTCACCTCCTCCCTGTAGGCCGTCTCGTCGTTGTTGGTAATCAAGCCTACCACTGTAGTGTCGTACGTAAACTTGATGATTGAGTTGGAGGCGTGCATGGCCACGCAGTCATGGGTGAACAGGGAGTACAGGAGAGGGCTCAGAACGCACCCTTGTGGGGCCCCAGTGTTGAGGATCAGCGGGGTGGAGATGTTGTTACCTACCCTCACCACCTGGGGGCGGCCCGTCAGGAAGTCCAGTACCCAGTTGCATAGGGCGGGGTCGAGACCCAGGGTCTCGAGCTTGATGACCTCATGAAGTTGGTTGAGAGAATGCCAAGAGTGTGCAAAGCTGTCAACAAGATAAAGGGTGGCTACTTTGAAGAATCTCAGATATAAATATATTTGGATTTTTTTAACACTTTTTTGGTTACTACATGATTCTATATATGTTATTTCATAGTTTTGATGTATTCACTATTATTCTACAATGTAGAAAATAGTCAAATAAAGAACCCCCCACAAAAAAAACTTTTGACGGAGGATAAGTTCAATAAAGTTACCAGCCTCAGAAGTTGCAGCCTCAAATAAATGCTTCACAGAGTAACATACACATCTAAATATCAACTGTTCAGAAGGGACTGTGTGAATCAGGCCTTCATGGTCTAATTGCTACAAAGAAATCACTACTTAAGGACACCAATAAAAAGAAGAGACCAAAATAACATGAGCAATGGTCATTAGACTGGTGAAAATCTGTCCTTTGGTCTGATGAGTCCAAATGTGAGATTTTGGGTTCCAACAGCCATGTCTTTGTGAGACACCGAGTAGGTGAACGGATTATCTCCACATGTGTGGTTCCCACCGTGAAGCATGGAGGAGGAGGTGTGATGGTGTGGGGGTGCTTTGCTGGTGATACTGTTGGTGATTTATTTAGAATTCACGGCACACTTAACCAGCATGGCTACCACAGCATTCCACAGCATTCCACAGCTAACACAGAATTCTTCCATCCCATCGGCTTTGTGGTTAGTGGGACTATCATTTGTTTCAATTCAAATCAAATCAAATTTTCTTGGTCACATACACATGGTTAGCAGATGCTTGTTGCAACCAGCAAATCAGTGTGAACAGACAAAGCATCTTAATTAACCAGGCCTTGAAGTTCTTGTTTGTTGCATATCAAGGAAAATGATGATCATCTATGTTACTGTGAATAATAGACTACAATCTTACAAGAGGATCATTTGGCAAACGTTGTGAATTTAGAGTAACTATGTTGAAGGATGTGGGAGAGCTAAGTAGCCTGGTGCTAGATCTGCCTGTTCTTCTAACTAAAAGTATCATCCTCTCCCCTCACACTCCTCTACAATCATTATTAAAACCTGTTGATAAGGAGAGGAAGTGGAGGAGGTGTGACTGTGTTAGTGCTGTAGATATAAATGAGACGAGGAAATAAGTTAGGAGTACCATCTGTACTGTTTTTCATCAATAGAGAAGTGTGGATGAATCTGTGTATATTTGAAGGCTCGACAAAGCCATGTTGAAATATATTCTGAGTATTTACAGCAATTGTATTCCAGAGTATGAGAGCAGATTGGTATACAGATAGGTGCACTTGTCCGTGTGTGTGTATTTTTGCAGCTGCTCACACATGCGTCCATGACTGTGTGTGACTGTGTGTGTACAGTAGCCCTGTGCAGCGTCCTTTAGCGACAGATGGAGGAGCACCTCCGTCAGATTAATAGCCGGATTTTCCATCCAATCGGATCTGGCCTGCAGGGAAGGGAGGGTGTGGTAAAAATAGCTGGCTTTCTAATCTCCTATGTGTGAGAGTGTGTCTATGTGCACGCTCGTGTGTGTGTAAGAGAGTAGATAAGCGTTCACGTGCACAAGCGCTGGGTTTAAAGTACTCTACTACTGTAGTAATGTAGCCTGATGCCAAGAGTAGATCATAACTTATTTGGTACAACAGATAGGACATCCATATCAACCAAACATGTTATTTTACATTTCTTGTATTTTCTTAATAGCTCAAGTGCACAACTTTAGGTGTCGGGGTAACCATGGCAACAAGTGTAGCTCTGTAACCTGGCGATATAGCCACATTGATTTGCACTCTGGGTGCCTTTGTCAACAGCCTGCTGTGATTGGTGGAACATTGGAGTGCAGAAGACACAGCAGGTGGTGAAACCACAGTGTCAGCTTCTTCAGTAACAGTAGACCTTTAGCGGGGGTTGCCATTATACTGCATGGACTTTCCTTTCATCAACACCTATTTCAGACCAAACTAGGGTTATGCTAATTCCTAGACAGAGCACAATCTCCAAAGACTCATTCCAGTATAAGTGCAATTTAATATAAGTATTTAGCTTCTCCCCACATTTCTTATTTAATAGAAGCATTTTGTTTCTCCCCACATGTCTCATTTATTAGATGTATTTTGCTTCTCCCCACATTTCTCATTTATTATGTCACTGTCTTCCTCCTCTTCATCTGAAGAGGAGAGGCGAGAAGGATCGGAGGACCAAAACGCGGCGTGGTTTGTGTTCATCTTGATATTTAATAAAGAAAACACTGAACACTGAAACACACTATACATATTAGATGTATTTTGCTTCTCCCCACATTTCTCATTTATTAGATGTATTTTGCTTCTCCCCACATGTCTCATCCTTACAACCCTATTTTTTCCCCATTCCTTTGATCTCACTACTAAATTGTTCAGCCTCTTCTCTTTCACTTTCCTTTAACTTTGACGTCCTGTCTCTAACTCTTCTCATCTTCTCTCCCCCCCCTGTATCTTTCAGATCTTTGCTATCTTTGCTTTCTCGACATGCGGCAGCTACTCTGGCATGTTCAAGATGAGTGTGGAGTGTAAAAACCGGTCAGAGAGTGACCTGAGCATTGAGGTGGAGTTTGAGTATCCATTCAGGTCAGTAAGCCTAATCAGTCACACGTAGCCCCCTGAACCCACACAAATATGGTTTGTCGGTCATTTTTACAGTACCACTGGGCTGCAAACGTCATGGATGGAATATTAATCTATATTAAACTATATTAACCCAATTTGACGTCTCTCTTCCTCTCTCTCTCTCTCTCTCTCTCTCTCTGATTCCCATCTTCTCTGTCTTTCTCTGTCCCTTGTCCTTGCCAGGCTACATCAGGTGTACTTCGATGCCCCAACCTGTAAGGGGGAAAGCCCTGAGCGTCTGTTCCTGATCGGAGACTACTCCTCCTCAGCTGAGTTCTTTGTCACCGTCGGTGTCTTCTCCTTCCTCTACTCCATGGCAGCCCTTTCTGTGTACGTTTTCGTTCTGGAGAAATACCGTGAAGGCTGCAAGGGAGCCCAGATTGTGAGTTTGTCTTTCAATCTTCTTGTATCTAGTAGGCATCTTCCAAACCATATTCCACTACCTCTGCTACTATTATTCATATTCTAGTAATGATAATGACGTTAATGATGATGACGCTGATGAGATTGATTACATTTCTGTTGAGGATTTGAGATTGATGATGATGCATGTGTCTCATGATTTATAACTTGATGCTCCTCAGGACTTCGTTGTGACGTCTGTGTTCACCTTCTTCTGGCTGGTGGCTTCTTCTGCCTGGGCTAAAGGTTTGTCGGATGTGAAGGCAGCCACCGACCCAGACAAGGTCCTCTTACTGATCGAGGCCTGCGACGAACCGGAGAACCGCTGCCGTGAAGTCCACGACCCTGTCGTCTCTGGTCTCAACACATCTGTGGTAAGTTTTTCAGGATTGGTGTATTTAGTAAAAGTGCTGACTGCTGAGGATATGACAGAAAAAAACTGTACTACTACATATTGACTTCTTCTTCTTCTTTTTTTCAATTCATCCCCCAGGCGTTTGGCTTCCTGAACTTGATCCTGTGGGGAGGAAACCTGTGGTTCGTGTTCAAAGAGACCGGCTGGATGGCAGCCTTCGGAGGCACGTATGCACCTTCCCAGGAGAAGGCGCCTGCTCCAGAGTCCTTTGGCCAGGAAGGCTATGGGCAAGAGGGCTACGCACAACAGGGGGACGCCTATGCCGGCACCCAGGGAGGCTACCAGCCTGACTATGGCCAGGGCGGATACACCGAGGGAGGCGGAGACTATCAGCAGGGGGGATACGAACAGCAGCCCACCTCCTTTGCCAATCAGATGTGAGCTGGTCCACCCTACAGCATCTGGAAGCTGGTGAGTGTCAGTACATATGTTGGAGCAACACTGAGAATTCCCGAGGTAATCGACTGAGAAATACTGTATAAATGTTACTCTTCCAAAGGGAATACAGACTATGTGGCTTTATGTATACATTAGTTGTAATTTATTTATTTATTTCTCTCTCTCTCTCTCTCTCTCTCTCTCTCCTCTCTCGCTCTCTCTCTCCTTCTCTCTCTCTCTCTCTCTCTCCAGGGCCACCCTGTGATTTGGGAGTGTGGTGCCTGACCACCATCCACAATTCCCCACTCCTCTGTTTGTCTGTTTGTGCATCTGTGAGTTGACAAGAGGAGGGAGGGATGGAAGACGGTGGGGTCTTGGGAGGGGAATTTAGCAACACCGTGTCCGTTTGGGTTATTTTGGTGAGCGGGAAATGGGTCCTTACAGTAACATGCTGTTTCTTCTGTTGATGTATTTAACTGTAGAAGACAACAGGGGGTTTTCCATTTGGTCATATGAGGAAAAACTTGAATACAATATACAAAAAACTACAAAGATCAATCTTATAAGGGAATAACACTTAAATGGACAATAATGGTAGTAGTATTTAAGAATGTATTTGTCTGTGCTGTGTAAATATCAACATATTAATATATAAATATATGTACACAGTTGAAAAATTGTGCACTCCATATTAGTTGTTATACAACAAATGTAGAGCGCAGAGTTATTCAATTGTATTTATTTCAGTTCTGTTTATAGGTCACATAGTTCTACCCTCATCGTGCTCTAATATTTATGTTGTGTGTTTATTTTATTTCCCAATATTCGTTTTTATTTCTCATTTTGATGTTTTTGTTTATTCATTTTCAGAATAGAGTTACCTCTTTTCTATTTTCTCATTGCGCTTTTTTATTTGTTCAACATTACTGAATGAGTTTGTGACTGTGACAGCAGTGGAGAGGTGTTAGCAGTGATTTATGTGTTTAACATAGGTTACATTCATTACAACTTGTGTTCATTGCCGTTTTATGTTTTTCCATCAAAATATTTCTCAAGCAATGATTTGGCTATGTTTGTTCCAGAGAATCTCTTAAAAGCTGTAAAAAGTCAAAAATGCATCTAGGATAATGAAAAAGTAGTTAGCACGGTAGCACTTGGTATTTTGCTAATATTATGCTGTTCCTAAAAACTGCTGTACGTAGTGTTCTATCAGCACTCTTAGAGATGATGTGAGGTTGTGAATCAGGGAAGACAACTGATGTTGAGGGGCATCACTTTTTTTATTTGGATTGTAATGTAGTTTAGAAATCGGCATCTGAAAAATTTGGTCCAGAACCCATTCCTGTTTTAATATAGTCTAGGGATGAGTCATCAGACAGAGTTAGTCATCATGTTTAATCACCATTTATAATGCTCGTCTGATCATAACGCATGCAAATATTTACACAGAAAAAAAATCAGTATGGCACAATTTGCGCCGTTTTCAAGACCATACACAAGCCATAGGAAATAATGATAGTACTTTTAACATATTAATATAGCCAACTGAGGTGTTCTGAACAGTATCTTATTTCCATGTAAAAACATAAATCCTGCATCCCCCACAACACCCCTTTACTCTCAAAACAAAGGAGGTTTTGCATGTCTGACTCTTGGACTAAAAGCAGCCTGGAACAAAAGTGAAGGGGGAAAGGCAAGTGGCATATAAGTGTTAGAGCATATTAAGTAATATGATGTACGTTTGGCTCATCATAAGGTGACAGCACAGAGCAGCTCCGATATATTTCACACAAATCACACAGAGTACATGTGCTACAATAATCAGGTTGGCCTACCCGCTGTACTGCCAATCCTCTGTTTGGATAGAAGAAAAACTGTATTGCCAAATGATAACAGGACAGGTGCATATTGAGCGATAGATTTTGCTTCCACAGTTATCATCACAATGGAAACTGATATTGTTTTTCATTCATATTATTCCGTTATGCAGTTTTGGATGAATTCCTTTTTTTGTATAATTTTTTTCTTTATCAGGCGGTGTAGAGACACCTGACTTTCTATCTCTTCCTCTGTGTTCTCTCTCTCTTTCTATCTCTCTCTTTCCCTCGCTCTCTCTTTTTTCTCTCTCTCTCTCTGTAGTTCTTATAAATATGCTCAATGAAATACATATACTCTGTTGTTAGTGGTGAATGATGTCTTGTGATACTCTTTACGCCTTTGGATAGTGCTGTGTTTATTGTGTATGATGTATTCTTATTAGTATTTATGATCATGACTATGACAATATATCCATTGTATTCTTATTCTATGGAATCCATGTGAAACAAAATCAAATAAACTTGACATTATTCTGTTGAAGGTTAAATGCCTTGTCTATGTCTCTAATCTTAGCGATCATATGTATTGTTTATGCTGTGCTATGTTGATTTTTTATTCATTTTTGTTGAACCTTTATTTAACTACAGCACATTGCTGAGTCAAATAGGAATCCTGACTTAATGAAGTGGTGATTAAAGAGCTCAGCCATGTGCTTCTTGTCAGTAACAACCACATCATCAACATTAAGGGACATGGGCAGCTGTGAGGAGGAGGGTTTATTCTCCAGGTTTATTCTCCAACCGTTTTCCAGAACTTCTAGGGGTTCGACCCACAGAGAGAGAACTGCTCCTTAAAGTAACTAACTTGAGCCTGAGTGCACTTATTTCTCATTTGCCTGAACGAGAGCCAGTCAGCCTGAGTGTACGTATGCCAAGCTTTTCGCCAAGTACAATTCTTGAGGTGGAGTAACTCTGCAAGAACACGGTCATACCAGGGGCTGAAACTGTTTTTAATCCTAATATTTTTTATGGGGGCGTGTTTGTTAACAATAACACTGAAAATATAAAAAAAGAAGGTCCAAGCGTCTTCAACAGAGGGGATAAAGCTGATTCTATACCATTTTACAGAGGCCAATTTATGAAGGAAGGCATGCTCAATCAATTTTTTTAGCAAGCGTCTACGACAAATCACGACAGGTCGTTTCACTGAGCAGCCATTATGAATACAGGCTGTAAAACAGTGATCACTAAGGTCATTACAGAAAACACCAGACTGACACTTATCAAGATTATTTTTGAGGATAACATCGAGGATAGTAGCAATTTCTGGGTGTTTGGAGTCATACCTTGTGGGATTGGTAATAATCTGAGAAAGATTTAGGGAGTCCCATTGCTTTAGGACTTGGTCAGGTGGTTTAAGCATGTCCCAGTTTAGGTCACCTAGCAGGACAAATTCAGACTCAGTGTAAGGGGCCAGGAGAGAGCTTAGGGCAGGTAGGGTACAGGCCGGAGCTGATGGAGGACGATAGCACCCAACAACAGTCAACAAAGAGCTATTTGAAAGTTTAATGCTTAAAACCAGCAAATCAAATTGTTTGGGGACAGACTTGGTGGAGACAACCGAGCACTGAAGGTGATCCTTGGTAAAGATTGCTACTCCCTCACCTTTGGAAGATCTGTGTTGCCAAAAAAGTTATAACCAGAAAGGTTAACATCAGCATTCAAAACACTTCCTTAACCATGTCTCAGTAATGACCAACACATCTGGATTGGAGCTGTGAACCCACACTTTCAATTGATCCATTTTAGGTAATAAGCTTCTAGTGTTAACGTGCAGAAAACCCAGGCTTTTACGAGAACAGAAATCAGTGAAGCGGATATCAGAGCACAAGTCAGAATTGGGGCTAATGACAGTAGATAGGCCAGGGTGTGAATGCACATTTCCAGATATCATCAGCAGTAATACAATCAGGGCACGGCATAGGACAGGGAGAGCTCTGCAGTGTTGATTTATGACATCTCAATGTGCATTAGATGGCAACAAGATCATATTGTACAGCAATTTCATCAGGTAACATGAATACAAAGCTGGCGAGAGGTAGCTAGAATAAGACGGGAGGCCAAAAGTCTGTGTAACCAATAGAGAGTCAGAGTCCTGAGTGTGGGAACAAACTTAGTCTGTCCCACAGTTTGGTAAAGAAAGTTCGTAGTCAACAAAGAATGCTTGAGTTATGAGGCAAATAGCAAAATAGAAAAATGCACAAGAAAATAAATATATATATAACGACTTGGGGCTAGCCATTGTAAGTTCAGAGTCACTCGCCCCAACAGTGCATGTGTGCTGGAGGTGGGTGAAAGCTCGGGAGAGGAGGGGGGGGGTTGTGGTGGGGGTACCTGTACCAGACAGGGGGAGGCAGGCCAGGGCAGACAGTGAACAGAACGCCAGGTGGAATCCAAGCAGCAGTTCAGCAGGCAACGGGAGTAGGTGTCACACCCACTTGGGAGAAGCTTTTATTTCTTGAGGCAGATTTCTTGTAGAAAATGCCAGTGGATGGTCATTGAACAGCGGGAGGGGGCCTCAAATGGGGCTTCAAAGACTCCCGCCACTTGTTGGGCCCAAAAGCCTCGACACCTCTTACCTCTCATTAATGAACAATCAATAAACAACACAGTTGTACTCTATGTGCTGATGTTCAGCAGTGCCCGGAGCTCATTATGAGGTTCACTGAGGGTATAAATTAAGCAGGCCGACTACATCACATGGCACACGTCACCACCTTCTAAACGCATGCAGTTCTGCTGCTTTGCCACATGATGGCATGATATCTGTTTCCAGAAATCTACAGTTGAAATGCAATGAATGTTTTTTCATAATCAGTGTTGATAAAATATTCAAACCTATTTTAAATATGGTTTAAAAAAATCTCAACTGTTGGGAATAAATACAGGAATTATTCTAAATCGACCAATACGTGGGTTTAATGAACAATCAATAAACAACAGTTTTATTATATTCCTATTCTATACTACTCTATTCTGCATAGAGCAAAGCAGACCTAAGTGAAATAACACATTTTATAAAAGATCATGTGTCATACATCCCTAAGCATAGCGGCAGCTGTTCCCAGTCTTGTTTGCTCTGAAAACAACTGCTCACATCCCCCTGGGTAAGAAAGGTGCGCGCTATAAAGTGGCTTTGTAACGGGATTCTTGTGTCGAAGGAGAGGAGGACCAAAATGCAGCGCGATAGTTGTCCATGGTTTTTTAATTAGAAAACACATACCCAAACAACAACTTGGGGGGAAAACCAGAAACCAGTCCCGTGTAACACTAACACAGGAAACAATCACCCACAAAACCCAACACCAAACAGGCTACCTAAATATGGTTCCCAATCAGAGACAATGACTAACACCTGCCTCTGATTGAGAACCATATCAGGCCAAACACAGAAACAGACAAACTAGACACACAACATAGAATGCCCACTCAGATCACACCCTGACCAAACAAAACATAGAAATATACAAAGCAAACTGTGGTCAGGGTGTGACAGGCTTCTCGTATGTGCCCGACAAGTATTCGCCAACAGTACTGTTCGGCACGTACGGGAAGTGACTTTTTGCCCGCAACTTTCAGGCCTACCAGTAGCCTATCAGTAGGCAGTTCTAGTTGTCAAGAACATAGTCGACGCTGTTGCCAAAGCAGAGACTTGTCACACAAAAACCGCATAGGGTAGATAGGCCTACTGCTTTCCGGTTCTACCCACTAGACATGAAACCATGTTGAATGACACATACTGTTACTTTCAGTAATCCCAAACTAACAGTGAATCAGAGCAACAGCAAAAACCACCCTCCTGCGCAAACAGCCCCCCTATATTTAACTTTTCTCTAGAAATATGGGTAGGGTTGGCGAGGGGAGGTGGTTTTTCCACAACTGTTGCTCTATTACAATGTGGAATTCCTGAAAGTAACGGCAATAAAAATGTAAAGTAAGTAAAAAGCCACGGCCCAGTTTGCCATTACCGTTCTCCTAGCAACAGTATATTGTGCTGGCAGCACGATCACGGATAAGAGCATCCATGCAAAGACATGCTAAACTTTGGGAATATCAACATCAAAATATGGCACTCTAATGCAGTACAACTGTTTTCCACAGCACTGCAACCACATTTGATGGATCATTTCATTTATTTCACTTTTAATATTGTACTATTTATTACCAAATGTATTTGGAAAGTTTACACAAATACTGGTATGTTGAATGATAGTGTGTAGCCTATTTTTAAGGAAACACTTTTAATGAAAAATAAATATGTGTTATTTAATTACTCAATAGAGTCTGCAAAAATGTAATGGATGGGTCTCTTATGCTGGGCAACGGGTTTAATACAGTGTTGGGGACTCCTTACTCCACCCACTCCATTCACTGCAATGCAATGCAATCAAATGTTATTTGTCACATGCACCGAATACACTTTACAGTGAAATGCTTACTTACAAACCCTTAACCAACAATGCAGTTAAGACAAACAAGGTTTAAGTCAAAAATATAAATAAAAGTAACTAATAATTAAAGAGCAGCAGTAAAATAATAGTAGCGGGGCTATTTACAGGGTTACTGGTTCCGAGTCAATGTGATAGCGTGCGTCTCGTTGAGAGGTGTAGGAGTCAGGCGCAGGAGAGCAGGGATGTCTGTTTTTGTAAGAAAAGCATTTTTTTGTCCAAATAAATAACATCAAATTGATCAGAAATACAGTGTAGACATTGTTCATGTTGTAAATGACTATTGTAGTTGGAAACGGCAGATTTTTTAATGGAATATATACATAAGTGTACCGAGGCCCATTATCAGTAACCATCCCTCCTGTGTTCCAATGGTACGTTGTGTTAGCTAATCCAAGTTTGTCAATTTAATAGGCTAATTGATTATTAGAAAACTATTTAGCAATTATGTTAGCACAGCTGAAAACTGTTGTTCTGATTTAAGAAGCAATACAACTGGCCTTTTTTAGGCTAGTTGACCATCTGGAGCTTCAGGATTTGTGGGTTCAATTACAGTCTCAAAATGGCCAGAAACAAATAACTTTCTTCTGAAACTCATCAGTCTATTCTTGTTCTGAGAAATGAAGACTAGTCCATGCAAGAAATTGCCAAGAAACTGAAGGTCTTGTACAACGCTGTGTACTACTCACAGAACAGCGCACACTGGCGCTAACCAGAATAGATAGAGGAGTGGGAGCCGACAGTGCACAACTGAGCAAGAGGACAAGTACATTAGAGTGTCTAGTTTGAGAAACAGACACCTCACAAGTCCTCAACTGGCAGTTTCATTAAATAGTACCCTCAAAACACCAGTCTCAACGTCAACATTAACAAGCTGACAAGGTTTTCATCGGTTTTCAGTTGCGGCTGAACAGTTTGTTTGTGTGTTTAACTCTGCCTGTAAACACGCTGGATGATTCAGAATCCATTGAAGAGCTTAAACGATTCATTGACGAGAGATACTTACGAACTCAAAGAAACATGTTGCTGGTTTTGGAAGATTCAAGCATTGTTAAGGACAACCAACCAAATCAACAAAACAAAACCAAACCAGGTTGGCCAATAGGTATCAACGATGGAACCAAACCATCCCCTAGTAAGAGGGCGCGAGTGGGGAGAGGTTTACTGATATGGATGTTGACTTGTTAAAATCCATCGATGAAAGGCTTGCCAAACTTGATATCTTGGATATATTGCGAGAGGACATCAATGCATTATGTGCTAGTTTTGAATTCAGCCAACGTCAGATTGATGATCTAAGGAAAGAGAACATGGCGCTGAAAGGTACTGTAGACTCTATTCATAGCAAGGTGGAGGTGGTGCAAAGGGAGAACAAACAACGTAAAGAAACCTTGCTTGATGTACAGTGTCGATCAATGCGGAACAATCTAATATTCTCAGGGATCCCAGAGAATGACAACAGCAGAGGCTGTGAGGACACAGTCCGAGACTTTATGTCAACTCAACTAAAACTGCCCACTGATGTTGTGCGTAATGCCACTTTCTCCAGAGTCCATAGAATAGGTAAGGACTATGGAAATAGGCCACGGGATATTATTGCACGTTTTGATACATTTAAGCAAAAGGAAATGACGAAGAACATGGGGATAGAACTCAGAAACACTGATTTTGGAATGAATGATCACTTCCCCACTGAGATCAATGAAAGGAGAAAAAAACTATATCCCATCATGAAGGAAAAGCGTTGCCTGAATCAACAAGTCTCCATGGTGATAGATAGACTTTATATCAACGGGCAATTGTATCAGGACTCTAGAGTAACTCCCTGGCTATTTTAATTTAATGTTCAAATCTGAGTTTGTGTGTTGTAGTGTATCATGACAACTTCCACTATCACGAATACATGCTCTATTGATCTCCACTTGATAAGGAAAGGGCTGCATATAGCTCAGGTTAATGTATGTAGCCTTCTTAACAAAATACATGAGGTTTTTAACTTGGTCAACATAAAATAATATTCATATTTTGGCTTTGACCGAAACGCATTTAGATGCATCTGTAAATGATGGGCAAATGAACATTCAAGGATCTAGTCTACTGAGAAGGGACAGGAATAGGAATGGTGGGGGTGTAGCACTGTATATTCAGAATCCTATACCTTTTAAGAGAAGGGATGACCTTAATGTAGGTCAAATAGAGGCACTATGGGCTCAAGTACATCTGCCTCACCAGGCACCCATATTGGTAGGATGTGTGTATAGACCTCCTAGCTCTACGGTGTCCTATCTGGATGACTTATGTACTGGGTTTGACCAGGCCACAGATGGCAACAGAGATGTATTTATCTTGGGTGATTTTAATATAAATTGGAAGGATCACAATAATTTGAATAGAACCAATTTGATGAGATATGCCAAGAACTGTGGTTTGAAGCAAATGGTTAATGATACTACTAGATCTTCAATTAAGTTGGGTCATCGTTCAGACACATGCATTGATCTGATTTTCTGTAATATACCATTGCAATGCTTAAAAGCCAGATCAATGCCAGTGGGCTGGATAGACCATAATATTGTGACCATAACTATGAACACCAAGGTTCCAAAGAAACCCCCTAGGATTGTGGTCAAAAGAAATTTAATCAAAAGAAAACATTTAATCA